>NC_044301.2:28650188-28820911 GCF_004027225.2 Strigops habroptila | reverse complement strand
GGAAGTGCCATGTGCTTACTGTCCCAGGAGTTCAAACAAATGAAAGACGATTTATCTGATCTATCCAGCTCCCCACGTGTACCAACCCATGTCTCAACTATTAACAGAACGTGCCCTACTGCTCGAAAAAGAAAATATAGGAGGTACAAGCCATGGGCCACCCTATGGTTTTACCTGCGGGATCACAGAGAAGACATGAGAAAGTGGGATGGAAAACCTAGCTCAGTTCTGGAGGAACAGGTGCGTGAATTGGAGGACAACGGTCAAGAATGATCCTCCCAAGAAAGTTGCTGCTCCAGTCTTTGATGAGCAGCTTCCCAGATGGAGTAGAAGAGCTGATTTTACTCCAGCTCCTGTGATAAGGAATACTAATCCCTTTCTACAAGACATAAGTGGAGAATCTTATGATCACTATTAGAGGGGCCCTGCCTCCAGCCAGGTGGAGGAGAGGGACAATCGGGTTTACTGGACTGTGTGGATCAGATGGCCTGGCACATCAGTCCCACAGAAGTATAAGGCTCTAGTAGATACTGGTGCACAGTGTACCCTGATGCCATCAAGCTGTCAAGGGGTGGAACCCATTTATATTTCTGGAGTGACAGGAGGATCCCAAGAGTTGACTGTACTGGAGGCTGAAATCAGCCTGACTGGGAGGAAGTGGCAAAAGCACCCCATTGTGACTGGTCCAGGGGCTCCATGCATCCTTGGCATAGACTATCTCAGGAGAGGGTACTTCAAAGACCCAAAAGGGTATAGATGGGCTTTTGGTATCACTGCCTTGGAGACAGAGGAAATGAAGCAGCTGTCCCCCTTGCCTGGTCTCTCAGAGGATCCTTCTGTTGTGGGGTTGCTGAAGGTCGAAGAACAAGTGCCAATCACAATCACAACAGTGCACCAGCAGCAATAGCGCACCAACCGAGAATCCCTGATTCCCATCCATAAGCTGATCCGTAGACTGGAGAGACAAGGAGTGATCAGCAGGACCCGCTCACCCTTTAATAGCCCCATATGGCCAGTGCAAAAGTCTAATGGAGAGTGGAGACTAACAGTAGACTATCGTGGCCTGAACGAAGTCACACCACCATTGAGTGCTGCCGTACCGGACATGCTAGAACTTCACTATGAACTAGAGTCAAAGGCAGCCAAGTGGGATGCCACAAGTGATATTGCCATTGCATTTTTCTCAATCCCTTTGGCAGCAGAGTGCAGGCCACAGTTTGTTTCACTTGGAGGGGCGTCCAGTACACTTGGAACCGACTGCCCCAGGGGTGGAAACACAGCCCTACCATCTGCCATGGATTGACCCAGACTGCACTGGAACAGGGGCAAGCTCCAGAACACCTGCAATACATTGATGACATCATCGTGTGGGGTGATACAGCGGAAGAAGTTTTTGAGAAAGGGAGGAAGATAATCCAAATCCTGCTGAAGGCCGGTTTTGCCATAAAACGGAATAAGGTCAAGGGACCTGCACAGGAGATTCAATTTTTGGGAATAAAATGGCAAGATGGATGTCGCCAGATCCCCACAGATGTGATCAACAAGATAACAGCAATGTCTCCACCAACTAACAAGAAAGAAACACAAGCTTTCTTAGGTGTTGTGGGGTTCTGGAGAATGCACATCCCAAATTACAGTCTGGTTGTAAGCCCTCTCTACCACGTGACCCGGAAGAAGAATGATTTCAAATGGGTCCCTGAGCAACAACAAGCCTTTGAACAAATTAAACGAGAAATAGTTCATGCAGTAGCCCTTGGACCAGTCCTGACTGGGCCAGATGTGAAAAATGTGCTCTATACCACAGCTGGGGAGAATGGTCCTACCTGGATCTTCTGGCAGAAAGCTCCAGGGGAGACTCAAGGTCGACCCCTTGGCTTTTGGAGTTGGGGATACAGAGGATCCGAGGCCAGCTACACTCCCACTGAAAAAGAGAGTCTGGCAGCCTATGAAGGGGTTCAAGCTACTTCAGAAGTGATGGGCACTGAAGCACAGCTTCTCTTGGCACCCCGGTTTCCTGTGCTGGGCTGTATGTTCAATGGCAGGGTCTCCTCTACACATAGAATCATAGAATCATAGAATCATAGAATAGTTAGGGTTGGAAAGGACCTTAAGATCATCTAGTTCCAACCCCCCTGCCATGGGCAGGGACACCTTGCCCTAAACCACGTGGTCCAAGGCTCTGTCCAATCTGGCCTTGAACACTGCCAGGGATGGAGCATCCACAACCTCCCTGGGCAACCCATTCCAGTGCTTCACCGCCCTCACTGTAAAGAACTTCTTCCTTATATCTAATCTAAACTTCCCCTGTTTAAGTTTGAACCCATTACCCCTTGTCCTACCACTACAGTCCCTAAGGAAGAGTCCCTCCCCAGCATCCTTATAGACCCCCTTCAGATACTGGAAGGCTGCTATGAGGTCTCCACGCAGCCTTCTCTTCTCCAGGCTGAACAGCCCCAACTCTCTCAGCCTGTCTTCATATGGGGGGTGCTCCAGCCCTCTTATCATCCTCGTGGCCCTCCTCTGGACTCGCTCCAACAGCTCCATGTCCTCTTTATGTTGAGGACACCAGAACTGTATGCAGTACTCCAAGTGAGGTCTCACAAGAGCAGAGTAGAGGGGCAGGATCACCTCCTTCGACCTGCTGGTCACTCTTCTTTTGATGCAGCCCAGGATACGGTTGGCTTTCTGGGCTGCAAGTGCTCACTGCCGGCTCATGTTAAGCTTCTCATCAACCAACACCCCCAAGTCCTTCTCTGCAGGGCTGCTCTGAATCTCTTCTCCGCCCACCCTGTAGCAGTGCCTGGGATTGCCCTGACCCAGGTGTAGGACCTTACACTTGGCTTGGTTAAACTTCATAAGGTTGGTGTCAGCCCACCTCACAAGTGTGTCAAGGTCCCTCTGGATGGCATCCCTTCCCTCCAGCGTATCAACCGAACCACACAGCTTGGTGTCGCCGGCAAACTTGCTGAGGGCGCACTCAATCCCACTGTCCATGTCGCCGACAAAGATGTTGAACAGGACCGGTCCCAACACCGATCCCTGAGGGACACCACTCGTTACAGGTTTCCAACTGGACATCGAGCCATTTACCACAACTCTTTGCGTGCGGCCATCGAGCCAGTTTTTTATCCACCGAGTGGTCCATCTATCAAATTGATGTCTCTCCAATTTAGAGACAAGGATGTCATGAGAGACAGTGTCGAACGCTTTGCACAAGTCCAGGTAGATGATGTCAACTGCTCTGCCCCTGTCCCTCAGTTCCGTGGCTCCATCATAGAAGGCCACCAGATTGGTCAGGCAGGATTTCCCCTTAGTGAAGCCATGTTGGCTGTCACCAACCACCTCATTGTTTTTCATGTGCCTTAGCATGTTTTCCAGGAGAAACTGTTCCAAGATTTTGCCAGGCACAGAGGTGAGACTGACTGGTCTGTAGTTCCCTGGGTCTTCCACCTTCCCCTTCTTGAAAATGGGGGTTATATTACCCTTCTTCCAGTCATCGGGAACTTCACCTGACTGCCAGGATTTTTCGAACATGGTGCAACTGATGCTACATGGAGTAAGTGGGCTGCTCTAATTACACAACGAGCTTGAATAGGAAATCCCAGTCGTCCAGGAATTCTAGATTTCATCATGTACTGGCCAGAGGGCAAAGATTTTGGGATGTCACCAGAAGACGAGGTGACACGTGTTGAAGAGGCCCCACCATATAATGAACTGTCAGAGAGTGAAAAGCAACATGCCTTGTTTACTGATGGGTCCTGCCATACTGTGGGAAAGCATCAGAGATGGAAGGCAGCTGTGTGGAGTCCCCTGAGACAAGTTGCAGAAACTGCTGAAGGAGAGGGTGAATTGAGTCAGTTTGCAGAGGTGAAAGCCATCCAGCTGGCCTTGGACATTGCTGAACGAGAAAAATGGCCAGTACTTTCTCTCTCTACTGACTCATGGATGGTGGCAAATGCCCTGTGGGGGTGGTTGCAGCAATGGAAGCAGAGCAACTGGCAACGCAGAAGTAAACCCATCTGGGCTGCTGCATTGTGGCAAGATATCACTGCCCGGGTGCAGAACCTTGTGGTGAAGGTATGTACCCAAGAGTCGGGCCATTGAGGAACACCAAAACAACCAACAAGTGGATAAAGCTGCTAAGATTGAAGTGGCTCAGATGGACTTAGATTGGCAACATAAGGGTGAATTATTTTTAGCCCGGTGGGCTCATGACACCTCAGGCCATCAAGGCAGAGATGCAACATATAGGTGGGCTCGTGATCGAGGGGTGGACTTAACGATGGACACTATTGCCCAGGTTATTCACGAATGTGAAACGTGCTGCAGTTAAGCAAGCCAAGCAGTTAAAGCCTCTCTGGTATGGAGGACAATGGCTGAAGTACAAGTATGGGGAGGCCTGGCAGATTGACTATATCACACTCCCACCAACCCGCCAAGGCAAGTGCCATGTGCTTACCATGGTCGAAGCAACCACCGGATGGCTGGAAACATATGCTGTGCCCCACACCACTGCCCGGAACACTATCCTGGGCCTTGAGAAACAAGTCTTGTGGCGACATGGCACCTCAGAGAGAATTGAGTCAGACAATGGGACTCATTTCCAGAACAAACTTATAGACACTTGGGCCAAAGAGCATGGCATTGAGTGGGTATATCACATCCCCTACCATGCACCAGCCTCTGGGAAAATCAAACAGTACAATGGGCAGTTAAAAACTACACTGAGAACAATGGGTGGTGGGACTTTCACACACTGGGATACACATTTACTAAAAGCCACCTGGTTGATCAGCACGAGGGGATCTGCCAACAGGGCTGGCCCAGCCCCATCAGAACTTTTACATACTGTAGAGGGGGATAAAGTTCTTGTGGTGCACGTAAAGAATCTCCTGAGGAAGACAGTCTGGGTTATTCCTGCTTCAGGTAAAGGCAAACCCACTCGTGGGGTTGCTTTTTCTCAGGGACCTGGATATACTTGGTGGGTAATGCGGGAAGATAGCAAAGTTCGGTGTGTACCTCAAGGGGATTTAATTTTGGGAGAAAACAGCCAATGAACTCAAGTGTATGCTGTTGCCTGCTATATATCACTTTTATAGCCCATCAGCTAGATATCTTCAGGTCACCATCAGCTGACCCTGACTTCCCTCCGATCATCACCCCAACAAAGAATGAATTTTGACGAAACCAGACGAGCTCAGCAGTGACCAGACGAGTTCAGCAGTGTCATCAGCAGGCCACAACCCAAAACTACACACCGTCCCTCCTGCCCTGAAAGACTATTACAAGAGATGGAGCCTGACATTATGGACTGGATGAATTCAGCAAACTTTATAGGGATTGGTCTGTGGGCTAAGGAATGATATCTTTCTCTTTGTGTGTGGGTGTGGGTGTATATATATATGTAAGACAAAAGCGATGGTATATTGAAAAATGTGGGATCTGAGCATGACGTGAATAGTATGGTATAAGGGGTGGATAGTGTCCTGGGTTCAGCTATAGCAGTCATTTTTCTCCTTCTTAGTAGCTGGTGCAGTGCTGTGTTTTTGACTTTCAGCCTGGGAACAATGCTGATAACACTGATGTTTTTAGTTGTTGCTAAGTAATGTTTACTCCCATCAATGACTTTCTCAGTCTCATGCTCTGCCAGTGAGGAGGGAAAGCTGGGAGGAAGCAGAGACAGGACACCTGACCCAAACTTGCCAAAGGGGTATTCCATACCACAGCACATCATGCCCACTATAGAAACTGGGGGGAGTTACCTGGAAGGCCCAGATCGCTGCTCACATCGGGCTGGGTATCAGTCAGCGGGTGGTGAGCAATTGTATCCTCTCCCATTGTTATTTCCCTTATCATTATCCTGCCTTTCAGGGCAGGAGAGACTCTGTGTAGTGTTTGATTGTTGCCTGCTGACAAAACTGCTGAACTTGTCTGGTCACTGCTGAGCTCGTTTGGTTTCATCATAGTTCATTCTTTGCTGGGGTGATGATCGGAGGGAAGTCAGGGTCAGTCGATGGTGACCTGAGGACAGTTCTGCTGCTGCTGCTGGCTTTTCCCATTACTTTATTCTCTGCTGATGATCATGACAGCACATATCTTCTTTTCAAAGCCCAGAGTGGTGGAGATGGGCATTTAGCTGATGGCTGCCTCCAAAGGCTGAGGGCTCATTTCTCTTTCACAATCGCTTTGTCAATTCCCCCTTCTCTAGCAAGTGATCCCAGCTGCTTGGCTTCCCGACCTTCTAGTTCATGACCATCGGCCCCAGTGTCCCAGCATCGGAGCAGCCATGTGACGATGTGCTCCCCTGGAAGACGGCTGAAATCTTTTCGCATATTCTGCAGCTTGGTCGAGGTCCGGGGTCGAGAAGTCACCTCTTCTTCCTTTTCCTCTGATTCATGTATTAATAACTCTTGTTCAGATGCTGTCTCCTGTAATAAGTGCATTGGGTCTTCATCTTCACCACACGGATTGCTCTTTATTCCTCTCATTTGCTTTTCTCCTTGCTTATAGGTGCTACTGATATTGGCACGGATTGGTCCTTTTGTTTAGCTGCAGTGTCTATCATTGTGGTTGGAATGGCTTCATTGTCTGTCACGGGTTGGAGTGGCTGCAGTGTCCGTTGTCAGGGTTGGTGTAGCTGTTGTGCTTGGGGGTTGAGTAGCTGCGTTGTTGTCCTGGGTTCAGCTGTAGCAGTAATTTTTCTCCTTCTTAGTAGCTGGTGCAGTGCTGTGTTTTTTTTACTTTCAGCCTGGGAACAACACTGATAACACACCGATGTTTTTAATTCTTGCTAAGTAATGTTTACTCCGATCAAGGACTTTAAGTCTCATGCTCTGCCACCGAGGAGGGGCGCATGAAGCCAGGAGGAAGCAGAGACAGGACACCTGACCCAAACTAGCCAAAGGGGTATTCCATACCACAGCACGTCATGGCCTCTATAGAACCTGGGGGAGTTACCCAGAAGGCCCAGATCACCGTTCGGGTCGAGCTGGGTATCGGTTGGCAGGTGGTGAGCAATTGTATTCTCTCCCCTTGTTATTTCCCTTATCATTATTATTATTGGTGGTAGCAGTAGTAGTTTTGTATTATATCTTAGTTACTGGGCTGTTCTTATCTCAGTCTGTGGGATTTATATTCTTTCAATTCTCCTCCCCATCCCTCCGGGAGCAGGGGGAGGAAGAAGGGGGGGAGTGAGCAAGCGGCTGGGTGGTTCTGAGTTATCACCTGGGCTTAGACAACAGTTGTCTGTTGCTTTGCCATCAAATCCAGAGACATCTTTTTCCTTTTGTAGGTGCTGGATAATGTTGAGCAGGGGTCTGTAGTTGTAGGCCAAGCCCCAGCACTTTGGCATGATTTGTCCCTCTCTGGTATTGCCAGGATGACAGCACACCTCGTTTAAGTGCTTTACTAGATTTTCCAGATTTTGCACTTGTTCAGTGGTGAAGTTCCAAAGCATTGGAGGGGCCCACTGGCCTAGGAGCTTGCCCATATGATCCCACACACCCTGCCACTCATGACTGTCCAGCCTCAGGGAAAATCTCTTTGTGGTCCTCCTATATTGTCACGTAACCCTAGACCAGCTTCAAACCTCACCCTGCTTAACTTTCGAGATCAGACAAAATAGGGCATTCTCAGGGTGGAATGGCCGTGGGTAAAACAAATGCTCTATTTGTGCCAACAATCTGATCCCCAGCACAAGCAGCAGGCAGGTCTCAAGTGTATTCAAAGGCCATCCAAAACCTTTAGAATTCTCAAATGCTGCTGTAAATAGCCTGGTGGGGGAGCGGGGGGTGTGAGGGAATGTCTCCTTCATAGGTTGACCCCCCAAGGAGGAAAAAAAAGATGTGTAATTGCTAAAAAAATCCATTATTTGCCTCCCAAAGTATAGAGGTGATCATGGTGCGAACGCATGCCAGACCAGTTTCATGTTCAATGCCGAGGTGAGTATCTCCAGAGAGGACGCCTTCAACGCCGGAGCAGAAAGAAGCACAGCGTCCAGGACCCTCAGTTCTGAGCGGCAAGAGCCACCGAGGGAGCCTCAAGTCCTCGACAGGACTTGCCCAGGAGCCGGCAGCTCAGCTGACGCGAGCAGCTGACTCACAGGGGGCGGTGCCGGGAGGGACGGCATCAGCCCTCAGTGGGTAAAAACCCACCCCAGGGAGCGCGGCACGTGAGTTCGTGCAGGCAGTGCTAGTGGCTAGCGGGCGGGATGGTGAGTACTCGTCTCAGGACCAGGGCCCGGTTTGGGAGCTCTGCTCTGGCTGCGCCGGCGGTGGCCAGCGTAGGCACCCAGACAGAGCTGACGAGAGGGGAGGCTGCAGCGTAGACCTCGGAGTGTAGAAAGTGCCTTGGCTGGCCTCTTCAGGCGAGGGTACAAAATGGGCAGGGCTGCACTTGGTGCGCACTGGTGGAGGTCCTCCTGCAGCAGGTGTCTGAGCTGCGGGAGGCTGTTTGTAAGCTGAAAGATGTCAGGGAAGCTGAGAGGGAGCTGGACTGCTTGCCCCAGGCCCAAACTGTGCAGGGGCCACAAGTGTCCATGATAGCGCATACAGGAAAGAAGGAGGGTATTAACCCAGGAAGCTGGGAGCTAGTAACAAAAAAACCAAACAAACAAAAAAAACAAACCAAAAAAAAAAAACCACCAAAAAAAGGAGGAAGGGGACAATTAACAGCAAGGGGCTTCTTCCTAAATCTGATGTCCCCACCCAGAAGCGCTTGGCAGCTCTGCAGGGGGCTAATGAGGAAACATACACTGCACCAAATGAACAACCAGCTGATGAACCAGTAGGGAGAATAACTACTGGTGTCTCCAGGAAAAAGCGGCAGGTCATAGTAGTAGGGGACTCTACTTTGAAAGGCACAAAGGCACCCATCTGTCGGCCTGACCAAGTCTTGAGAGAGGTGTGTTGCCTGCCAGGGGCTCAGATTAGGGATGTTGCAGAGATGCTGCCTGGTCTAGGAAGTCCTGCTGTCTATTACCCCCTTCTAGTGGTCCATGTGGGTGCTAGAGATATAGATAGCAGTAGCCTGGAGAACATTAAGGACTACAGAGCCCTGGGAGAGGTGGTTAGGGGCTCTGGAGCTCAGATAGTTTTTTCATCAATTCTCCAGGATAAAGGGGAGGATGTTAAAAAGGCTAGGCGGATTTGGCAGGTTAATAAATGGTTAGAATGCTGGTGCCATAGTCAGGGGTTTGGGTATTTAGAACACGAGACTCAATTTGGGAGGCCAGGTCTACTGGAGGCTGGTGGAGCTGGTCTGACAAAGAAGGGGAAGAGCTGTTTTGGTAGGAGGCTTGCCAGGCTGGTCAGGAAAGCTTTAAACTAGATGTGTTGGGGGAGGGGGGCATCGATCCATCCCAAAGCTCCCAGTCAGTTGCCAGCACCTGTAATAAATGCTTGGAGCAATGCAGAGATATTTCAGCTGCTCCAGCCAATGAGTTGGCTTCATTTGGAGCTCGGCTAAGGTGCCTCTATACAAACACCCGTAGTATGGGGAACAAACAAGAGGAATTAGAGATGTGTGCATGGCTACACAGATATGATATCATTGGTATCACAAAAACATGGTGGGATGGCTCCTGTGACTGGAGTGTTGGAATGGAAGGTTACAGGCTGTTTAGAAAAGACAGGCCCAGCAGACGGGGAGGGGGAGTTGCTATTTATGTCAGCGATAGGCTGGAGAGTATGGAACTCTGTCTGGGGACAGGTGATCAGTCAACAGAGAGTTTGTGGGTCAGGGTCAAAGGGACAACAGCAATGGGGGACATTACGGTGGGGATCTGTTACAGGCCGCCTGATCAAGAGGACTCTGTGGATGAAGCGCTCTACAGACAGATAGGAGCAGCCTCACGCTTGCAGGCCCTTGTCCTCATGGGGGACTTCAACCATCCTGATATCTGTTGGAGGGACGGTACGGCCCGGCACAAGCAATCCAGGAGGTTCCTCGATTGTGTGGAAGACAACTTCCTCTTCCAAGCAATAGAGGAGCCGACAAGGAGAGGTGCCATGCTGGACCTCGTGCTCACCAACAGGGAGGGGCTGGTTGGAAATGTAATGCTCCAGGGCAGCCTTGGCTGTAGCGATCATGAGATGGTCGAGTTCGAGATCCTCAGGATGGTGAGAAGAGCATGCAGCAAGCTCACTGCCCTGGACTTCAAGAGAGCAGACTTTGGCCTCCTCAGGAACCTCCTTAGTAAGGTTCCATGGGATAAAGCCCTAGAGGGCAGGGGGGCCCAAGACTGCTGGTTGATATTCAAGGATCTCTTGCTACAGGCTCAGGAGTGTTGCGTCCCGACTAGAAGGAAACATGGCAGGAGGGCCAGGAGGCCTCCATGGATGGATAAGGACCTGCTGAGGAAACTTAGAGGGGAAAAAAGAAGCTTATAGAAGGTGGAATCGAGGTCAGGTGGCCTGGGAAGAATACAGGGATATTGTCCGGGAAGTTAGGGACCAGGTTAGGAAAGCTAAGGCCCAGTTAGAATTAAATCTGGCAAGGGATGTGAAAGATAACAGGAAAGGCTTTTATAGGTATGTAGCAAATAAAAGACAGACTAGGGAAAATGTGGGCCCTCTCTGGAAGCTGTCGGGAGAACTGGCTACCCTGGATTTGGAGAAGGCTGAGGTTCCTAATGACTTCTTTGCCTCAGTCTTCACTGGCAAATGCTCTGGCCACACCACCCAAGTCTTGGAAGGCAGATGCAGGGACTGTGAGAATGAAGACCTTAGGATCAGGTTCGAGACCATCTTAAGAACCTGAATGTGCACAAGTCCATGGGACCTGATGAAATCCATCCACGGGTCCTGAAGGAGCTGGCGAATGAAGTTGCTAAGCCGCTGTCCATCATATTTGAAAAATCATGGCAGTCAGGTGAAGTTCCTGATGACTGGAAGAAGGGTAATATAACCCCCATTTTCAAGAAGGGGAAGGTGGAAGACCCAGGGAACTACAGACCAGTCAGTCTCACCTCTGTGCCTGGCAAAATCTTGGAGCAGATACTCCTTGAAAGCATGCTAAGGCACATGAAAAACAACGAGGTGGTTGGTGACAGCCAACATGGCTTCACTAAGGGGAAATCCTGCCTGACCAATCTGGTGGCCTTCTATGATGGAGCCACGGAACTGAGGGACAGGGGCAGAGCAGTTGACGTCATCTACCTGGACTTGTGCAAAGCGTTCGACACTGTCTCTCATGACATCCTTGTCTCTAAATTGGAGAGACATCAATTTGATAGATGGACCACTCAGTGGATAAAGAATTGGCTAGATGGCCGCACGCAAAGACTTGTGGTCAACGGCTCAATGTCCAGTTGGAAAACAGTAACGAGTGGTGTCCCTCAGGGATCGGTGTTGGGACCTGTCCCATTCAACATCTTTGTCAGTGACACGGACAGTGGGGTTGAGCGTGCCCTCAGCAAGTTTGCTGTGTGGTTCGGTTGATACGCTGGAGGGAAGGGATGCCATCCAGAGGGACCTGGACATGCTTATGAGGTGGGCTGATGCCAACCTTATGAAGTTTAACCAAGCCAAGTGTAAGGTCCTACACTTGGGTCAGGGCAATCCCAGGCACTGCTACAGGGTGGGCAGAGAAGAGATTCAGAGCAGCCCTGCAGAGAAGGACTTGGGGGTGTTGGTTGATGAGAAACTTAACATGAGCCAGCAGTGTGTGCTCGCAGTCCAGAAAGCCAACCGTATCCTAGGCTGCATCAAAAGAAGTGTGACCAGCAGGTTGAAGGAGGTGATCCTGCCCCTCTGCTCTCGTGAGACCTCACTTGGAGTATTGTGTACATTTCTGGCATCTTCAACATAAAAAGGACATGGAGCTGTTGGAGCAAGTCCAGAGGAGGGCCATGAGGATGATCAGGGGGCTGGAGCACCTCCCATATGAAGACAGGCTGAGAGAGTTGGGGCTGTTCAGCCTGGAGAAGAGAAGGCTGCGTGGAGACCTCATAGCAGCCTTCCAGTATCTGAAGGGGGTCTATAAGGATGCTGGGGAGGGACTCTTCCTTAGGGACTGTAGTGGTAGGACAAGGGGTAATGGGTTCAAACTTAAACAGGGGAAGTTTAGATTAGATATAAGGAAGAAGTTCTTTACAGTGAGGGCGGTGAAGCACTGGAATGGGTTGCCCAGGGAGGTTGTGGATGCTCCATCCCTGGCGGTGTTCAAGGCCAGATTGGACAGAGCCTTGGACCACATGGTTTAGGGCAAGGTGTCCCTGCCCATGGCAGGGGGGTTGGAACTAGATGATCTTAAGGTCCTTTCCAACCCTAACTATTCTATGATTCTATGAGTCTATTGTATTACAAGTCATTACCATGAAGTACAGTGAAACAATAAGCTTAGCCCAGGCCCCCCAGCTGATAAACACTAAAACAGCAAATACTGGCTGTAAGTAAGGTATGACATGCTGAAACTCTGAGACCAAGCGCAACAACTCTGAGAGCAAATAAATCAACGTTGCGATGAGTGACTATTAATTCGAAACAATGAATGCTTATCACAAATACCATTAGACACACTCTGGTCAGATCTGTCGTTACCTCAAACTTTTGTGTGCCTTCGTGGTCGCCAAAAAGAACTGTCATGGTTTAAGCACAGCTGTAACCCAGAACCATGCAGCCGCTTGCTCACTCCCCCCCTTATTCCTCCCTCTGCTTCCAGGGGGATGGGGAGGAGAATTGAAAGAATGTAAATCCCACAGGTTGAGATAAGAACATTCCAGTATCTAAGGTATAATGCAAAACCACTACTACCACCAGCAATGATAATAATGATAAGGGAAATAACAAGGGGAGAGGATATAGTTGCTCACCACCTGCCGACCGATACCCAGCCCAACCCGAGCAGCAATCTGGGACTTCTGGGTAACTCCCCCTGGTTTCTATACTGGGCATGACATGCTGTGGTATGGAATACCCCTTTGGCTAGTTTAGGTCAGGTGTCCTGTCTCTGCTTCCTCCTGGCTTCTTGCGCCCCTCCTTGCTGGCAGAGCATGAGACTACAAGTCCTTGATTGGAGTAAATGTTACTTAGCAAGAACTAAAAGCGTCGGTGTGTTATCAGTGTTGTTCCCAGGCTGAAAGTCAAAAACACAGCACTGCACCAGCTACTAAGAAGTAGAAAAATTACTGCTACTGCTGAACCCAGGACACTGTCAGATGTCTATGGTGCTTTATATTATTCCTTTTATGATTTGTTTTGTTTAGTCAGACACATTTGTCTTCTCTCACCTCACACAGAACATTAAATCAGTATCACTGTTCTGAAATGTAACAGCACAGGCCACAAGGAATATGAATACACCTCCAGTATCAAAAGTGTGTGTGTGTATATATATATAAAAGCATATATATAAAAAAAGTATATATTAAAACAGTATATATGAAGCCTCTCATAAATATGCTATGTGTGATAGTGAGATGAAACCTAAGACATTCATACAGACCCAACAACAGCAAGCTCTGCTTCTTCCTTCAGCAGTTATCTATTCCACTTATTTCACTCAAAAGCAGCAAGAGTTAAAATATCATTGCAGGAAAACCTGGTTTCTATGGCTATGGACCTCTGAGAAATCTGTTAATCAGAAATATAAGGCAGAAGGAAGACTGCAGTGCAGAACTTCCAGGGTGCTGGACTGGCAAGTGCCCGGCAAGATCCCCCAAATACTGCATTAATATTGTTAGAGGATCTCATATGGTATCAATCCAACACTTAAGGACATTTAAGTGGAATGAGCAAAAGCTAATAAGAAATGCAGTGAAAATACATGGAGCATTATCAAATCCATCAGGAACATTCCAAGGGCAGAAGGAACAAATCTGTAATAAGTACACACTGCAAGATATTTATAGGAACCAATGAAAAGGAAGCCCATGGCAAATACAGCAAAACTAAGGAAGGAATGGAGTTACAAATTCCAGCAGAAAGCAAATTTATTGTAACCCCCCAAACAAGAGGCACTAAATGAGCTGCCCATCTCCTCAGCCTGTCATTTCTGTACAGTCCCCCCAGCAAATAGACCTGAGCACGTCTCCAACCCAGGCTGTAAGCCCAACCCTGCCTTGACCTTAATTATTACCTGGAGAATAATCTTCCTAAAGAACAAAAACCATAAACAGATCACAGAGGAGGATAATTTCAAATCTCCCCATGGTTCCAGAATTACCAGTTATGTATCCATCACCATCTAATGCTGCATGTTGAAAACGAAGATCTTCATGCAATATGTGCCATTTAAGAAAGCCTTTTTTCCCCCTCCTTCTGGTGATTAAAATAATATTACAATTCCATTGTAATTCTACAGTTCTGAGCCTGTAAGTAGTTTATTGGGAAATCTGTGAACTGCACATGGGGACTTGCCTGGCTCTGTTGGGAACAAAATGATGGGAAACAACTGGAGTTTTGAAATAAAGCCACAGCAAAGGCATGGTAATCTACGTGGTGTTTATTGTAGATGCAGTGAATTATGAAAGCCATTACAGCCCACTATTTATTTAAATGCTTTTTCTAACCCATATCAAATCAGAACAGCAGCTCAACTTCAGCAGGTTTCCTGGTTTGATTATATAAATATTTATATAGTGGGAGGAAAAAAACAAAAGCTTTGCACTTCCCACTGAAACCTTCTACCCAGCAGGAAACCACTTGCAAATGACTGAGGATGAGAAATATTTAGGGAGGTTTGGGTAAGGCCAGGTCCTCCCCTGCAATGTGAAGGGCAGTGGTGGCTTCAGACCCTTCTGTGGTGTATTGCAGCTCATTAAATTTGTTTAAAAGAGAGCAAGCCAGCATTAATTAACAATAACATATATTCTGGCTTCTTCCCACCACAGAAACCCATCTATTTTCCAAGAGAGAGGAAAAAAACCCACAGCAAAATAAGAGGACCCTGAAGGAGGTGAAGATCAGCCCCAGGCTGCTGATGGGAAGAGGCATCACCCAATGCTTATGAGCGTCTCAGCTTCCCCACAGCCAGACCTGTGGAAGCTGCAGCACTGCTCACAGTATTTGCTGAACACCTGAGAAGTCTCTCAGCCGTGGTGCTGGGGCTGCTCCCTGGGGCAAAACCTGCCCCAGCTTCTCCTCCAGAGGGTGGAAACTGGCTCCTCTCAATGGAGGCAGTGGTGCTGCGGAGATGTGGCCAGCAAAACCTTGGGGAGGATCTGCATCATCCCCGTGAGTGGTGGCATCCCCTCACTCACCACTTCTTGCCACCCCTCAGCTCACCAGAAGTTCACTCCAGTTGGTGCTGGGTTTGAGGAAGATGAGGAATTGGTGGTGCTGGAGAAAGATTGGACACCTTGAGCCGTCAGCTGAGCGTGCTGGCTGCTAACCAGGCATTTGCCTTCCCATCCAGTGCTGTTGGGAAAGTGCCTTCACAAGTGCCCCATTGCAGCAAAGAGCAAGGCCAGAGTGGCTTCTCCATGGGAAATGTGGCCAAGAGCCAACCAAGTGACCAAAAGGGGCTGGAAATTGGCTGCTGGAGATGTTGCAAGTTACTGAGGTCCAGCAATGAGGGCTGGGGACTACCCGCATGCTTGTGCACTCTTGCTTGCATGCTACAGGCTCTGACCTGACTCTGTAACACTGGCTGGGAGAAGAGAGCACATTCTGCACTGCTCTTTCCCGTCCCAGCTGGAAACCAACACAGCTTCTCCTTTCCTGCACTCGGTTTATCCCTCCCAGCTGGTGCACCCATGGAAACCCAGGGATCTCCAGGAACACCTCCTCATCAAGGATTGTGCTTCTCCATCCCTGAAAGGTGCTCATCACATCTCTCCATAACAGCCACCAGCAATGGAGAGCCCAGCACTTCCCCGGGGTGGATGGCCAGCAGGAACTCCTCTTCCCAGAGGGAAACCCACGGCAGTCTTGGCACCACACAGGGACCCTCAAGCATCTTGCAGTCCATGCACACCAGGACAGACCTTGGTGTTCTTGTGACAGTGGGATTTGGTCTGTGCTCGGCTTGTGAGCATAATCCACATCCTTTTTGGATTAATCACTCTCCAGCTGCTGCTGACAACCTTAAGCCCAACAGAGAATCCTTGTTGGTTATCTCCCCTGGTTGCTTCTGGCCAAGCTGTGACTCAGCTGTCAGAGGTGAAGAACTCTTCACACTTCATCTGAACACTCATTAACCACCCAGAGCCATAAAAAGCAATTTCTTCAGGGCTCCCTCTCCGTAAGGCTGGATTTTGAAGCAAGAGGGCTGGCCTGAGATTTAGTGGGAATATTCATAAAGATGCTCAATAAAAATAGATCTTCAGAGCTCAGAAACCTTGTATGATTCTGGGTCATATGGCAGAGGGTTTCATCAACAGTGAGTGAAGGTCTAGGCAGAAAAGAAAGGCAGATCCTACCCTCAGCTCTTAGCGAAGCCTACAGCTACGGCTCCTACTCCTGCCCCAGGACCTGCTTGGATCTCTTCATCTTCTTGTGCTGTGGAAATCACACGAATAGTGACTAAACTATCGGAAGATTTGGAGAATATTTCTTCTCCCAGGTGGGTGCGTGTTTTGTGGGAGGTGACGGGTGATCTCTGGTGCACTGGTGATTTTGGTGGTGTTGGACTTAAACTGGAACCCTGTGATCCAAGGAAATAAACAAACAATTAAAAAAAGGTAGAATCAAACTTAGCAGACCCTTGCCCACTGCCCCAGCCACGGCGTCAGTGCTGTGCAAAGCCAGTATTCTTCAGAGCTTCACCACACCGGACCTTATCGGGATGTCAGCTTGCTGCCAAGGATGATCTCTGTGAGAAGGGCAGCTGGGATTCTATTCCGCACATCTTGAGAGGTGAGCGCAGTGAAGCTTTCCCACACCTCCTGCCCGAGGTCTTGTTTTGCTCCTGAAGCATCTGGGGGGGCTGATCTAGGCAAAAGCTTGGTAGAAGTGCTGTTGTGAACGACCCTGTCCTAAAGCCTCCTTTGGAGAGGACCCTCAGAAACCTCAGAGAGATGTGCTATGGAGGGATGTCCTTCTAATGGAGTCCTGCTAAACCTCATTAGCAGGGTTAGCTCCTAATATGGGTCTTGTTGCTACTACCACACGGAGCACACAGTGCCACTGTCCACTGCTGCCTTTGACTGGTTGTTAGTGCTGATCACTCTGTTGTGTGAAGCCTCTGCAGAGGTGCAGATATCCTCAGTGTCTACCTGGATATTTACCCAGCCTCAAGGCCATGGTGTGCTCCCTATCAGCTGCTCTTTCACCTCCCTTTACACATCCAGATGGGATAGTCTGCATATCTCCATGCTGGGAAGAGCAACAACAAGGCCTGCATGGATATATAATCTTTTTTGAGTGTAGAAGAGACACTTGGAAGAAAGGAGAGGAAAAAAAAGAGCAGGGCCATTTTCTTTTTTGGTTGCTTATGACAAACCAGCAAGGGGGGTTTCAAGGCAGCTCATGCAGAACTGGCAGGACAGTGTGTCTGCTGCTGGGGGCTCTGCCCCCGCCATCCTGAGAGAGCTTTGCAAATATTGACTGGATGTCAAATATTGTGGGTGCTGGATCACACCTGTTCCGCCAGCACATCGATTCCCTACGAGTGGCTCTGTCTCTGCGGCACAGAAGAGATGTGCATCTGTGGCTATTGCTCAGGTGGAAATTAGGCTCAGGCTTAGCATATCTGGGCAAAAAGTCAATGTATTTCCCTTTTGTGCTGCAAAACAACCCTCTGTGGGACAACAGCATTCTCCAAAGCCATGTGTGAGATGCTGGACCACCCCTTCCTGTCTGCCCACACCACATCAGAGTCCGATGACATGAGCTCACTCCTTTAAGGCACCTTGACCACACTCATCCTCCCCATGCTGACCTGCGTTGCCTGCATCTCCTTCAGATCCTTCAGCCTCCAGGGGAGCTGTGCCAGCAGCCCTTTGCCCCTCCCTGCAGCACCCAGAGCAGCCTGGAAGAGCTTTGGGGTGTCAGGTTTTGGGGGGGTGATCAGCGAGTCCCCAGGGGCTCCTTTCTCATCTTTGGGTTTATTGTTGTTTTTCACCATTTTCCTACAGCAAGGAAAAAGAGAGATGATTTCAGTCTGGGTATGTGTTATATTAGCTGGATTTTATAATGCAGAAAAATCAGGCTTTAAAAGAACAGGTATTTTTTATGCCTTAGGAAGAACAGACTAACAAATCTAAGTAGTTCTAAAAATATATTTTTATATATATATGAATATTTTAATAGATTTTTAAATTAATGTACATTGTTTGTTCCAGAGATGCACCCACTTTTAGTGGTGAATGATAGAATCACCATAGAATCAGACTGTTTTGGGTTGGAATGGACCTTAAAGCTCATCCAGTTCCAATCCCCTGCCACAGGCAGGGACACCTTCCACTAGACCTGGTTGCTCCAGGCCCCATCCAACCTGGTCTTGAACACTGCCAGGGATGGGGCAGCCACAGCTTCTCTGGGCAACCTGTGCCAGTGCCTCACCACCCTCACAGGGAAGAACTTCTGCCTAAAATCTCATCTCAATCTCCCCTCTGTCAGGTTAAAGCCATTCCCCCTTGTCCTGTCCCTACAGGCCTTTGAAAAAGTCCCTCTCCAGATTTCTTGTCTGCCCCTTTAGGTATGGGAAGGGTACTTTGCAGCAGGGCTGGGTTTGCTCTGGGCATCTCCAGGCTCCTTGCAATGGTGCAGCAGCTCCAGCCTGGCTCTCTGCTGGGGACTTGTGCCTAATGCCTGCAGCAGGAGCTTCCCCAGGGCTTTGCACACAGAGAAATCTCCCTTGTGATGCTGAAACCCCTTCTCTGCTTTTCTTTTAAAACCCCACCGGCTAGAAAGCAGCAACCCGACACGTACTCGGCCTTCTTCTTCAGCAGCTTCTGAGACTCCGGATAATGCAACACCTAAATCTCATTCAAGTCCTTCTTATCCAAAATTAAAAGGCTAGCAAAACCGTGAGTGATGACATTTGCTATTTGGTGATTGCCCCCTCCTGCCTCCAGCAAGCTGAGAGAGACAAAGTGAGACATCAGTGCTGTTATTGAGCATAACTTAAAATCAAATAAAATCTCCCTTTCCATGTCTTCAGCTCTGTTGGTCAGAGGACTCAGGGTTTAATTTTCACCCCCGATGAAATAATGCAAACCCAATTTTTAAAGTGTGATGGGAAACATTGGCAAGGAGAGCCTGTCCTGGGTTCAGCTGTAGCAGTCATTTTTTCTCCTTAGTAGCTGGTGCAGTGCTGTATTTTTGGCTTTAGTCTGGGAACGATGCTGATAACACACCGATGTTTTTAGTTGTTGCTAAGTAATGTTTACTCCGACCAAGGACTTTTTCAGTCTCATGCTCTGCCAGTGAGGAGGGGCATAGGAAGCCAGGAGGAAGTAGACAGGACACCTGACCCAAACTAGCCAAAGGGGTATTCCATACCGCAGCACATCATGCCCACTATAGAAACTGGGGGAGTTACCTGGAAGGCCCAGATCGCTGTTTGGGTCGGGCTGGGTATCGGTCGGTGGGTGGTGAGCAATTTTATTCTCTCCCCTTTTTATTTCCCTTATCATCATTATTATTGGTGGTAGCAGTAGTAGTTTTGTATTGTACCTTAGTTACTGGACTGTTCTTATCTCAACCCATGGGATTTACATTCTTTCGATTCTTCTCCCCATCCCTCTGCTCCCGGAGGGAGGAAGAAGGGGAGGAGTGAGTGAGCGGCTGTGTGGTTCTGAGTTACGGGCTGGGCTTAAACCATGACAGAGTCGTATAAAAAAGGATTTGCCTGTTTGAAAGTGTAAATATTGCATTTTACACCAGTCTGGAGTCTGCTCAGCTGTAGGGAGGCAACCTCTGTCACTGTGTTATTGGTACAGGACTTTACACGCTCAGGAAATGTGTGGATTAATGGCCGGGGGGCTGGTTTAGTGAAACATCTTTTCTTATTGATTTTCCCATCCCTGCATATACCTCTGCTTACTGTCACTATCTCCCCAGGCAGAAAACAGCACAAAAATAGACAAGATCCAAGAAAACAAGCTGTAATTTGTGTAGCAGACACTGCTCAGTGTTCGTGGCTCTCAATCACAAGCATTAATTAGGGTGTTGCTGATCTCTCCACTTCCCACCCTTCTTGCCCAGAGCCCACGAGCTGTATTTCCCCGGCTCCCTGGGAATGCTTCACTTACCTTATTTCTCCAAACATGGATCCAGCTTTCAGAGCCACCAGCACAGTTTTGCCATCGGGTCCCTCCAGCATCTGCACTTGTCCTGCCTGGATAACATACATCTCATGGCCAATTTCTCCCTGCAATGAAGATGGGTGCTGTGCGGAGTGCCCACAAACAGGGAGACCTTATGGGTGCCTGTAATGGATGGGAACCTAGCTGAGAGTTGATTCCCTCTCATAACTGAGAGACATAACAAAGGATGTTGTTTGCCACAGTGTACTTGGCCGAGTATATATATGTTCATCGTGACTGTCGGAAAGAGACAGGAAAACAGAGGTGTGCAGCTGTTCTATGACCTTCATACTTGGCCGCACTGGGGCACCTGGCCAATGCTCTCAGAGTGGACAACCGAGATCATGAGAAACGGCCCCACGAGTAAACAATCAGAGATCTGGCATAAAGCCGGTTGTTTTGATAAGGGTATAAAAGTGGGACCCTCTTGTGGCCATGAGAGAAGCCTCACCTATGGGTGGACGCACCATGTAGGAATTTTCCCAATCACCTGAGACTCCTGGCATTGGCTGCAACGGGGCTTCCCAGCTGGAAGTGTAGACCTGGATGATGATTCAGTGGTAATTGGTGATGTATTTCTTCTTAATCTCTGTTCTCTCCATACAGTAATGATTTAATGCATTGCTAACTCTCTCTGGTATTTTACTTATATACCTATATCTCTGATTTGCTTTATTGTACATATTATATATAGAGAGATATTTACCTAACTGACACTAGTGTGCTTGCTTTAGAGTGCTTATTGGCTTTAGTGTGCTTGTTTAATATATTCTGCATATTATACAGCTAGCGTGTGGTCACTTTGTGGCGTACCCTGTCTGTCAGCAGAATGGTGCCCTAACCTGTGTCTTGCTGGAAACCCCCATGATCACGCTGCCCTCTCCAAGCTCTCCAAATGCTTTGTCCTGATGGTGCTCACTCCTGAGCATCCTCATCTAAGCACCCCAAAGTCTCCTCCTGCTCTCCCTGCTCTACTGCTCTTCATGGCTGCAGCAGCAGAGGTCAGTCTTGGCAGAAGACCAGCTGCAAGCAAGGATGTTTTTGCTCTGTGAAGTGGCTCGATGACATGGTGTCCTGGGTTCAGCTGTAAGTTATTTTTCTCCTTCTTAGTAGCTGGTGCAATGCTGTGTTTTCGGCTTTAGTCTGAGAACGATGCTGATAACACACCGATGTTTTAGTTGTTGCTAAGTAATGTTTACTCTGACCAAGGACTTTTTCAGTCTCTCACGCTCTGCCAGTGAGGAGGGGCACAAGAAGCCAGGAGGAAGCAGAGACAGGACACCTGACCCAAACTAGCCAAAGGGGTATTCCATACCACAGCACGTCATGCCCAGTATATAAACTGGGGGGAGTCACCCAGAAGGCCCAGATCGCTGCTCGGGTCAGGCTGGGTATCGGTCGGTGGGTGGTGAGCAATTGTATTCTCTCCCCTTGTTATTTCCCTTATCATTATTAGTAGTAGTAGTAGTTTTATATTATACCTTAGTTACTGGACTGTTCTTATCTCAACCCATGGGATTTACATTCTTCCGATTCTCCTCCCCATCCCTCCAGGAGTGGGGGGGAAGAAGGGGGGGGATGGGAGTGAGTGAGCAGCTGTGTGGTTCTGAGTCACTGGCTGGGCTTAAACCATGACACATGGTGATGGGCCAGGCCTGGCTTTCCCCACTCTGCATTGTTCCTAGTGCCCTGCACAGCCCAGTCATGACACCGGGGATGGGAAGGCACTCAAGCATCTCATTACCTTCTTGCACACATAGTCATCGGGCAGGTAGACCACAGATCTGAGCTGCTTCAGCATGTCAAAGATCATCTGTCTGTCACATCCCTGAGCTGAAACAGAGGCAGCAGCACAGTTAGTCTGTGCCGATGTGGCAGGCTGTGCAGGGCAGGACCCGCACCGAAGGGGCTACCTGGAAGAGGGCCACTTTGCTCACGATGCTGTAGTTCACATCGATGGCGATGTCCAGCCTCATCTTGTCCAGCAGCTGCACCAGCAGCTCTGACTCATCTGTGGGACAAAGCAGAACGCTGGCTCTTTCCAGCACTTGATCCCAGACCATGCCTTTGGTGTGGCAGTGGGAAAGCAGCCCATGTTCTGGTGGCAGAGGGCAGGAGCCAGCTCGCCCAGAAGGGTCTCCTCCAGCCTCTGCCCACCAAGCAACTTGCAGGTCTAAAGCCAACAGGTGACAGAGAGCTGCCCTTCACATTATCTCTGCCCTGATAGCTCTGAGAGACAGACCAGTGAGCGCAAGCTGCATCTTTCTTGGCCAGGAGGGTGGGTGCAGTGGTCCTGCCTAAACAGCTACAGGTTGGGCAGAGAAACGATTCAGAGCAGCCCTGAGGAGAAGGACTTGGGGGTGTTGGGTGACGAGAAGCTCCCCATGACCCAGCTTCAGTGTGCGCTTGAGACCAGAACCCCCCATGTGCCGGGCCGCATCCCCAGAGCATGAGCAGCAGGTCGAGGGAGGGGATTCTCACCCTCTGCTGCACTCTGGGGGGACCCCCCGCAGTCCTGAATCCAGCTCTGGGGCAACAACACAAGAGGGAGATGGAGCTGCTGGAGTGAGTCCAGAGGAGGCCACGGAGATGCTTTGAGGGCTGGAGCACCTCTGCTCTGGAGACAGGCTGAGAGAGCTGGGCTTGTTCAGCCTGGAGAAGCTGCATGGAGACCTCATTGCAGCCTTCCAGTATCTGAAGGGGCCTACAGTGATGGTGGAGAGGGACTCCTCATCAGGGACTGTAGTGATAGGACAAGGGGTAATGGGTTCAAACTTGAACAGGGGAGATTTAAGTTAGATATAAGGAAGAAATTCTTTACTATGAGGGTGGTGGGACACTAGCACAGGTTGCCCAGGGAAGCTGTGGCTGCCCCATCCCTGGCAGCATTCAAGGCCAGGTTGGATGGGGCTTGGAGCAACCAGGTCTAGTGGAAGGTGTCCCTGCCCATGGCAGGGGATTGGAACTGGATGAGCTTTAAGGTCCCTTCCAACCCAGACCAGTCTATGATTCTATGATTTACTGTTCAGGTGAGCTCGTGGGTTTGCTGTTAGACACTCTCTGGCCAGCAGTTGCTAGTCACTGCCTTCTCCCTAGGGACCAGAGGGTGGGATGCTGGACTTAGTGCCCTATGATGATGCATGACCTGATGGCGGTCTAGATACTCTTTAGGTGGGCAAACAAGAGTAAAATAAGCCACCGCCTCCCTGCGACCGTGGTGCTATTTGACAGTAACGTTTCAGCTCTATACATCAACAGCAGCACACATGCTGACCCTTGGAGTGGTTGGAGCTCACCTAGCATGCTTTGCGAATGCCATGTGTACTCGTACCATGTTTTCACCTGGTTCTGAACAGTTTTGGGGATTTTGTAGAAGTTCATGTGTTTAATGGTACTGTCCATGCAGCTGTGATAATAAGTTTGCTCCACAGTAGCGGCACCGACCACATCTCTCATCTGAATGGGAAGAAGAGGTCGAAGAGATGTTTTAATTGCTGTCACTTATCCATCAGCCGGTTAAGCAGGCTAGAGCATTTTTGCTGAGGCCTAACTGCATCTGCCAAATCCTTTTTGTCTTCCACCAGTGCTGAGCAGGTCCTTGTATGGAGAAAACAAACCCACCAAAACTTCCCCAGAGGAGGCTGGGAGCCCCCAGGGACTCCTGCTCACATGCCCTATCATGATGGAGAAAGCAAAGACACCTGTGAAGTAGTTCAGCAGCTGGAAGATAATCTCAAACAGTGTCTTGGGGTCCAGCAGGCCCCCAATGGTGCTGAGGGTCTTGACTGCCCAGTAGTAGCAGTGGATGTAGTTGGGAGGAAAAGAGGAGACAGCTTTGAAGGCATTTCTGGCATGAAGGCCTGTTTCACCCCTCACTACTGAGCTCACATACTCTGGCCACAGTAAGCCAGAGCCCACTGAGAGTAATTACAGGAAAATTAAGGGGCTGCAAACTCTCCACCACACCTGCAGGTGCTTCCGGAGATGCTACAGGAGCAAGGGGATGTAGGGACCCTCCAGAAACCTCCGCATGGGAAGCTCAGCTGCTCTAGCTACTCCCATTTTCTGCTTCTTACAGCTCCACTACCATAAACCAGCAATGTCTTTTCAGCAACATTTACACTTGCAGAAATAGTCAGGGGGAAAATAGGGTTTGTGAGCAAATTGTTGGCATGGGACTCCGGAGATGTCAAGTGGATTCTTGATTCGCTGGTCTTGGGCACTCCCTTGGATTCTATAGTCACACCTGGAGATAGCTACAGATATGTATATCACACAAAATAACTATATAACAGCAACATTAACATGGGAACTGAGTGCTCAAAGGGAAGGCAACACCCATACTAGGGCTGCAGGGGTGACAGTCACTTGTCCCCACCTACACCCACACCTCACAGTAAGTTTTTAATGCACTTGCCCGCACCTTTTTGCAAGAAACTCTCATTTAAATGTTACTTGGGATCGTATTTTGCCCGTGTTGTCCAACACACAGCATGGTCATTCGCTACAAGGTGGTACTCTGCTCATGAGCCAAGTGTTCTCCCTGCGGCACCCATCACTCACAACACAATGGACATTTAACGTGTATCTTGGAAATGCCATGGTGAGGGGACAGGGTGGCCACTGTCCATGTCTCTCACCCTGGGAAAGAGAGCGCTGGTCTGGTCTGAGGGCCTGACACATGGCACCAAGGACACACAGCTTCAAGCCTCCATCCTGGCCTGGCAGCAGGTCAACAGAACAGGGCTCGCCCTGACATCTTGCTCATCGAGGGAGCATTCCCTTGCTTCCCAGCACCAGGTTCCCAGTTTTTCAGTCTTTTCAACCTGCCATTGTCTTCCATCTCAGACCAGCTGCAACCTCTTTATCTTGCAGCACCGTATATTACTGCACATCCCACCCCTCCCATTCCCATCATTCTCCCTGGCTCCACATCTCCTGGCATCCGCAACCTGTTTCTTCAGGGTTTTTTATGAACCCAGCTGCATCCTAACACCTCCCTTCTTGCTCCAGCTCATCACAGCAAGCTGTGCTACATGAGGACCCAAGCCCTGGCTGGTACCTGTTTCTTTCCCCATCATAGACCCAGGTGGTAGAGCCCAGTCCTTCATAGGCTGATGCCCAGTAATAGAGGCAGGAGTTCACGTGCAAGCTGTACAGTAAATAGGCTGTGGTCCAAATTACTCTTCAAAACAAACAACAAAGAAGAGAACAGGAAGGGAGGTGATATGGTATCTGCTAGGAGAAACATGTCAGAACCCCCCCAGCATCACAAGGAGCTTCGAAGTGATGAGCCAAGTGCAAGAACCACAGAGCACCCAAGCGCGTGGCCCCACTGCTCCCTCCTGCAGCACCATAAGTGCCAGAAAAAGCAGCTTGTCCCGATGGCTCCTCTTCACCATCAGCATCCTCATCCCCACTGGGTCAGAGAGAGGGGATCCTACCCCTGTGGCTCCAGGACCCGCATGTCTCACCTGCATCAGGTAACACCTATGTCAGCCAGGGACATCCAGGGGCAGCGGGAAAATAAATCAGGAACCCAGAATGGGTGCACACCAAAGCGAACCTTCTTTCCCAGTAGTAAACAACTCCATGGTCTTTTCCTCCCTCCCTTCCCCTCACCTGTACATGTATGCCTTGGTCAGAATAGCCTCCAGGCATTTGTTGAACTTGAAGAAGGCCATGTACTGGAGGAGAAGGAAAGCAGCATGCTCCAGTGTGCTCCAGCTTCCCGCAGCCCCACCAGGAGAGTTACATCTCCATAAAACCCCACTCCCTCTCCGTTTCCCTCCTGCAGCCCCTCTGCAGCTTGAACTGCCACAGACAGATTTGGTTCCATCTAGAAGTGTCCTTCTATTCACATGTGAGTGTGTTTTAGGATTGAAATGAAGTGTTTGACCAACAGCTCCACAAAGCCTTTGGGACAAGACTTCCTGTCCTTTTTACAACCCTCTTGTCATCATCAATGAGTAGCAAGCCACAGCTTACCCCAACCAGCATGGGACTCCTTCACATCCACTGCAGTTGGTGTTCTGCCTGGTTTTGTAAGTTCAGACTTACCTTCAGACAGTGAGGAAAGCGCAAAAGTGGGTTGACACCAACTTTGAAGTAGAAAAAATCCAGGGGCAGGAGGCCCACCATATCCATCTGAAATCCACACAAAGAGAGGAACCCCTGTGACGACCTGCAGGCATGGTGGTGTGGAGCTGTAAGCCACAGTTCAGACTGAAGATTCAGATTAATAAATAAAATGATGTCAAACCTTAAAGTGTTGTGATTGCAGGTAGTTCTCCTTCATGGCCTTTTTATCACTCTGATTGGGCAGAGGAAGGAGAGAGAGAGCAAGACTGATCATTGCTTACAGAAAGGAAAGTCATGGCCAACATGGTCATGCCTGGCTTTCCTCTTCTGCACCACAATAGGGAAGATGCTCCCTTCGTGCCCAGGAAGGGGAGCAGAGCAAGAGGAGCAGAAGAGGATAGCCAGACATGACCATCCTGGCCACACCAAGAGAAGACCTAGCCATATGGCATCTTCCCATCCTGTCTTAGGACATCCTGTGCTTGTTTTGCATCCCAGAGAAAGTACATCACAGTGCCAGAGCCACGAAAAACAGGATTTACAGGAAAACCTCCCTGTCTGACCATTCCTGTGGGCCATGGGAAGGCTGTACCCTCAAGATTTGATTTTTCCCAGCTTATTTAATTGGATATGGAAATGAAATCAGGGGCTTTCACTTATCTCTGGCGCGCGATCTATGCGTTCAGCTTGCAATCGCTCTTGTCATATTGTTAATACATTCTGCCTAGCTGTGCTCCTTTAAATGAAACACATGTATCATGCCATCTGTTCATGGTTAGCACCACACTGCTGGGAGCACTGCCCCATGGAGCAGCACTCTCTGAGCATTCCTACCCAGGAACGGGGCTGCCGTGGACCTCACACGCTTTCTAGGTAGGCTGGTATTGACTTTAGGGCAAAAATATATGACTTCAGGGCAAAAAAAAGACTGCCAGCTTATCCACTACATGGCAGGAGAGATACTTGCAGTCCTCCAAGAGTGGACACAGCCCTGATGGCCATGGCCATGGTGGAAAAGCTTGACTCAGAGATCACAGGGCAGCACCACTGATGTTGCTCGGGGGGATGGGGGGTCGCCCCAGCCAGTCCCCAGCAGTGGGATGCACCCCTGCCACTCACTATTATATCTCCCCCTGGATGAACTGCAGCTGGATCTGAAAGATGAGGATGTCCAGCAGATAGATGAGGTCGCATAGGTAGTCCATGAACAGCCAGCAGTGGATGTTTGCTGGTGTCTGGTAGGGGAAAGCCCGACGGACAGGGATCAACCAGCAGTTCCAGTTCCAGGCCATGACAACAAAGAACAACCACAGCATGTACATCAGATCTGCGCACAGGGAACCATGCTGCAATTATCTGGGCACATGTCCCTCATCTGCAGGAATCCACTACACAAAGGGCTTTTCATCTGCCCTGAGTGCCACAGGGAAACCTGCAGGAGGTCTCTGTTAAATACTGACAGCATTTAATTGCAAGTGAGCTGGGCTCTAGATGCAAAGAGAATACCACTGGCTGCAGAGCACATTGCTTTTTATCACAAAGCATCTTCTAACTTTGCTGGTTCAAGTAGGTTTGCTTTTGCTTTGCTCCTGACTTTCTTGCTTTGCTTTTCCCCCTCAGGCTGTGCTGAGCTGATGGCCATCTGCCTGAGCCTGAGGGCTTCTAAACAGCTGTGAAGCAGCAAAGACCCTGGAAGGAGCTGAGCTCCAGAGGGGTGTCCACCAGACAGTGGATTTTTCTGTTGTGATTTTTATTTGGGGTGTCCACACCACAGGGACAGTGTTTGTCCACTAAAAAGCCTGAAAAGCAGCAGAAAGCTGCTGCCCCTTCCCTGCCTGGTCACACTCCTGACACCCACAGCTAATGGGAAGTATTTAGGGAAACCCGTGCCTTGCAGGGGAATTTGATTCTGGTTTTTAGGAGACAGGTGTAAGCTAAGTTTCTCCTTGCTTAGTATAGCAAGTTGCTCCTTGCTGTAGCTCCTTGCTTCTCTCTTAGATGAGACTACAAGGTCTCATCTTTCACACTTCTCCCTTCCTCACCCTTTCCGGCCCCACCAGCTTCCCACCAGCCCAGTGTCTGTGCTCCATCACTCACTGGTGAGTGGGTCAATGCTGCTGGGGAACTGGTAGTTTCTCAGGCGGTCCAGCCAGGGCTGGTACCTGAACATGCAGCACAGCATCTCACAGTACTGCTCCTCTTCCACCACCTTGTCCCCCTTCTGGCTGCCCTCCCGGGGGAGGCACTGGTGCTGCTGCTGGTGCCAGCTTGGTGGAAGCTGGGAGAGGCCACACAGTTATTTGAAAGAGCAGAAAATCTTCTTGCTGCAATGTGTTTTAAGGTCTTTAACCTGTTAACAAAGCAGCTATCTCCCTGAAAACACAGCATGTGTGGGGACCCAGCCCCACTCAAACTCACATGCCATAGGGCTCTCTTCATCTGAGGTGACACCAGGGTCGGTCAGCTTCTCCTTCACCTTCTCAGTCCTCTCCTTGAAGAGCTTCACCAGCTCCTGGAGCCGGTTGTTGATGACAGTGCCACTCAGGCTCGTGGCTGAACCGATGCACTTGGGCAGGCTGTGACCAAACCACCAGGCATTTCGTGCAGGTAGGAAAGCTCAAGGGCAGGTTCACAACCTGTTTTTTAACCTACAGGATCCTGATTTAGGATTTATCCATATTTATTTGGTTATTGCATAATTAGAAGAACACAAGATAAGGTGGTTTCAGTAAGATACCATCAAGCAGCACCAGCCCAAGCCTCATTCTTGCCCTGGGGTGGAAGATGCCCTCAGAGGGACATGGGAAGCACCAAGATCCCGGGCTGGATTGCATGTGCTTGGGACAAGACAATTTTGGAAGAACTATGGGGTGAAAATGTGCACCAAGACCCTGAATTTATAAACTATAGTCTCTTTTCAGCCTCTTGATTAATACCATATTGGATTCAGGCCAGGATGCTTCACCTAGCATGGCTGAGGAGCACCACTAGGAGGGAGGACAGAAACAGGCCCATTTGCTGTAGCTCCAGGCTGGTTCATTGTGTTGACACAATGATTTCTGCCCAGCAAGAAGGCAGAGCCCTGCCCCATGAGGAGGTGCAGGCCCTCCCCAAGCCTTTGCTTCCCAGGGAGGGCAGCTCCCTCCGAGGCTGTCCCTGTGGCTGCAGAGAAGCCAGGACCTGGGGTGTGTGATGCACAGCTTGTGCCCGCTTCCTACATGAAATAAAAAGGTAACTTCTCCACGGTCAGTAAAAACAAGGTGTACCCACAGTGCTGTAGGGTAGATCAAAGGTTCATCTTCTCTATGGTTAGACATAGTCTTAAGGAGAATATTTCTACCTGGATACAGGAAAAGCAAGAGCAGTTTCTGCTCCAAGGAGCATCATGATCCTTACTTTTGGAGAAGGGGTGCATTACTTGCTACACAGTGCTAGACCCACTGTGGGCACAGCTTCTTCTCCCTTTGGTATCCCAGAACTTCTTTCCACCTGAGCCCTGGGATCCGAACCCCTGGGGCTGATCAGGAGCCCCTCAGCCCCACCATGCACCTTTCCCTCTGCTCCTCATCTCAGCCCAACAGTGCTTGGGTCAGGGACTGGCTCATGGGTCCCTCCTCCAGACCATCCTCTGGGGCCAGTAGCTTCCTCCTGTGGACACAAACATAGCAACAGAGGCTTGGCTTGTCCCCCATCCTCATCCAGCTCCTCTTCCTCCTCCTCCTCCCAGGTCTCATCTGTTTTCCACTTCCCCTTCTCCAACCAGGGTCAGTTTTCCTCCATTTTTTGGCATTGCCTGAAGTAAATGGGAGCAAACCACCCTGCTCCTTTGCTGCTAAAGCCCTGTTTCTTCCTGGGCACCACCCAGCCCATTTTTCAACCCATTTTGGGTACCTGGCAAGATGCACAGAGAGCAGGTACCAGTCTGTGCTTGTCCCCAGTGCTGCACCATCACACCACTGCACTTTGAGAAGCAGGCAAGGAAAATGCAATACCAGTAAGGTGGAGCAAGGAAATGAAACTGGAAAAAGGGGAAGGTACTGGGGACACTGCCTGGCTCTGAGCTGGCTCTGTAGCACCTGAAATCCCTAAGACAAAGAGTGAATTGCAGAGCAGCAGGTACATAACATGGACCCTCCAATAGCTTCTGATACCTCCAAAGCCAAGTGTGAAGCTCAACTTGCCAAGAGTGGCTCCAGGTTCAAGAGGAGCCCTATAAACACTGTCCTGGTGATGCTGAGGCAGTGATACGGGAGATAAACGGACAGCATGACAACCAATATGATTAAATGCTGACACTTTATTAAGCCCAGATAGCTGTTTATATATTCTCTCTGAGTGTCCACGCGGACCTTATACAATCCTAATTGATTGAGCTTAACGAGACACGTGCATAGGTACAGCTTATGATTGGCTAAAGCTTTCAGTTCATGCGAAGGCCTTATAAGTGCTTAAGTTTGCCAAGTTTTGCATTCCACATCCGGGAGTTGTTCTTCTTGAGCCAACTTTCTCATTCTGCCTCCACAAGTGTCCTTTAGATGACCTTGATGCTAGGCCGTGAGACCTAACTCAAACTCTTGCTATTGACATGAGTCCTGGATTGCTCATGTGTCCATTTTGTTCCAAGTGGTCCTCCACAAATCCCCCTTCTTTTCTTTGAGCGATCCAGACACGTTTCATAGCACTGGTTACCATACGTTGGATACAGTGAAAAAGGCAGGGCAACAGTATTAAGCTCATTAGAATGACTATAAACATCATCAGGCCATCTTTTGCTAAGGAGATCAACCAACCCTTCAGAATCCTCACACCCGTGACCCTGTGCTAAAAGCAAAAATCAATTGCAGCTCTATTTTGCAAAACAGCGTCTTGTGCTATCTACATCATTAAGCATTTGTGTAAGTACTTCTGACGTTAAATTTATCTGCTTTGCGGCCCAACACCCTAACTCAGTCACGTCTCCTAATGCTTTTGCTGCAGCTACTCCAGGTGCAAACAAGGAAACGATAACTCGAGATGGCACATCCCAAAATTGTACCTGATCATTACAATTGGGCCTCAGTTGTATCCTTGTTGATAAGTAATATTGAGCTCTAACTTAAACAATATGTCATTTGACACATATCCCTTGAACCATTGTGACTGATAACCTTCTACCCTGCGCGTGCTCTAGAACTTCGATGATACCATCTGAGCCCACAATACTCGCAAACACACAAACTCCAACGCTCCCAAGTTCCACAGTTATGGCACGGAGTCCTTAGGTGCTGGGGTGTTTTCGGGTGGGACATGCAACTTTTCTTGCCATGGCTTTACCCACTTGGCTGATATCCATCTGGTTAACAACACACGCATATCCTCTTCCCCGTGTGATTAACTTAACTGGTCCTTCCCAGGCCCCTGTTATCCTGTTTTTAATCATTACCTTGCATTGTCTGCTCTTAACTTCTTCCAACCCTCCTTGTAGACCAGCCCCGTGTTTTACCATTGGTGGCACCAAGCTATCTTGCGGCAATCGTAAGAAATTTAACACATATAGGACTTTGTTTAATCTATCTGTTGGTGATATAGTACTTTCTCCCCCTTTTTGTTTTTGAAGCAAACGCTTCAATGTCTGATTCATACGTTTGACCATAGCCTGACCGGTAGGTGAATGGGGCGTACCCGTCAAGTGAGTAATGCCCCAGAGCTGGAAAAACGCTTGCGTGGAATGAGCTACATAGCCAAGGCCGTTGTCAGTTTTGATTTCTCGTGGCACGCCAAGGGCCACTATAGCCGAACGCATGTGATGCGCTTCACGTACTGGAGTAAGTGCCCAGGCCATGTAAACCTGGCACATGGTTGGTGAATTTTTCATGCCCTGCGGTAACACTACCCAGTGGTACCTTTTCATAGGTTCACTTTTGTTTACGCTCGGTACAGAAAAAGCAAATTTCTGATAATCTTCTGGATGCAGGGGAATGGTAAAAAAGCAATCTTTTAAATCGATAATTAAAATGTCCCAATTTTTCAGAATCATATTTGGGGAGGGTAATCCAGGCTGTAATGCCCCCATATCCTCCATGACCTCATTAATTTTCCTCAGATCATGCAATAGGCACCATTTGCCACTTTTCTTTGGAATAGTAAAAATTGGGGTATTCCAAGGGCTTGTGGTCGGTTTAATGTGACCTTTCTCTAACTGCTCTTGTCCCTTTCCAAAGCTAAAATTAAGGGATCTGGCAGAGCTCTCTTAATTCCACATTCCTTCTGCCACTCCTGCTGGTTTCTTAACGTGAAAAACATATCTGAATACATTACTTCCCTCTGTTGATATCCCATTATTAGTTTTACACACACACACAAAGGATCCCACAAACACACTCCACACAACTGCAATACCTAAAACACAAAAAAACCCCCCAATTAGATAAACAATATTAATGACACAATCACAACATACAGTGCAGCCTTAACCATATTATATCGTCAACACCAAAATCGTTACCGTGATAATCCACAAAACTAGGTCAAATACCAGCAAGTCACAAACAGAAACAAATCCAAATGTATACCAATCGAGCGCTAGCAGCCGGGTATACGCCTTTACCTACAAGATTTCTATATCTCGACTTACAGAAGGCTCCAAACAAAAGGTTAACCCACCAAAATCCAAACTTCAAACAGACTCCCGTGCAGGACGTCTCCTACGACTTACGGAATGTTAACCAAAACAAAACAATATTTACAAAAGAATACCTTCTTAAAGATGGTCCTTGTCTGCTCCCGCAGTGATCCGAGTGAGTCGAGGGGTCCCTCCGGGAAAATTTCCCGGGGGCCCTGGGGAGCCCTGTTCTCAGCGGGTCCTGCAGCCGAGCAGAGAGGGTCCCATCTGGGTGCCAAATTGATTTGTAGAACTTGTTAAGAACTTGCCAACTTAATTAGTTCGGTAACACTGCTGGCATAAATGAGTGATTTCTCCTTGTCCTTCTACTTATCAGTTAACTTCACTACATCACCTCCTGAACATCTGCTTAGTTTCAGCTATTCCTTAGCTACAATCCTGTTTTGGCTACAATAAATTTTGTGCGAAGGTCATAAGGTTCCAAAGCTATGTCAGCTACAATGATTCATCTTAGACAAGGACCCTTATTGTGTTCTTTTGGTCGGGCCTTTTTTAGGTTTGGAAAGTTTTGTTGTTATATACAAAGCCACCAAGCTTAAAGTTACTTAGAACTAAATTTTCTTATTTACAAAAGATTATATTTCATTTTGTACTTCCTTGTCTTAAATCCCCCTTTTTTTTTTTCTATCCTTTTGCAAATTCTTTTGCAAATTTTTTTTTTTTTTTTCTCCCCACTAATGCATTCTGAATAATCCCTCTCCATCGCCGTGTTGGGTCCCTGTCAGTTTTAGCAGTTTCACCTCTTGCCTCCCCCCACCCCCTGGAGCTTCCCGCAGCTTCTCCTCTCGCCTCCCCCCACACCCTGGAGCTTCCCGCAGCTTCGCCTCTTGCCTCCCCCCACCCCCCTGTGTTCTTCTCGAGCGATCTTATCTCTTTCCAAGTCCTCCAACTTTCAAAGTAGTTTCTGCGCCCAGTCCGGTTCCCTGTGGGGCTCGAGCGTGGATGATTTTTGCAGAGACGTTGGTGGGGGAGGCATGGACGGAGAGAGAGGTGGAAAAAGCGATGGCTGGCTCTTGGAGTGAGACGGGTCAGGTGGGACGGGCGGTGGCTCTCCCCTGGGTGGCTTTTCTACGCAGGGGTCGGGAGGCAGCGGTACGGGCCAGGATTCATCCACTTCCATCCCCTCGTTTTTCCGGGGATCCATCTCGTCCTCTGTCAGAGATGCCGATGGGGCAGCAGGGGAAGGGACAGGGAGCCGATCGAAAACTCTAATCTTAGACGATGGGGGCTGTAAAGCTATAAAAGCTCCGGCAGCGACTGATTGCACCACCCTCATCACTTGAAGGGTCGTTAGAATCAGCTTCCAAGTTGTTGCTAGTCCCTTAGCTTCTTTGTTGCTGTTGCTTACAGCATCCCATAACCGTTCCCCAACCTTTTCCCAAGTTTCGACCTTAAAAGCAGCCTGTGGATCTGGGGGGAACCCGTTCTCTCAGCACCATATTAATAAATTTCGGAGCACAAGCTCATCATGTTTAATTCCTCTCTTAGAGAGGATATGTTGGAGGAGCTTTACTACTGCTGCCTCTTCTTTAGACACTGAGACTCCCATCTCCTCCCCGGCCGCTCACCTGCTTCAGGTGAGATTTCCTCTGTAGTCTTCGCGACGGCAGTCACGGCTAGTCTTCACAACGACAGTCACGGCTTCGCCCTCCTGGCGGCTTCGCTCCTCGAGTGGCTTCGCATCCTTCAGATCGCAGTTCGTTGAGTGCACTCCTTTAAACAGTTGCCGGGACAGCAACTGCTCCGGTTGGCTTTCCCGCTCACCCTCCTATTCAGCTGTCTTCATCGCTCGGTTAAAGCAACAGCAAGAGGGTCCCTGTTCGGGCGCCATTTGCGGGAGATAAACGGACAGCAGGACAACCAATATGATTAAATGCTGACACTTTATTAAGCCCAGATAGCTGTTTATATATTCTCTCTGAGTGTCCACGGGGTCCTTATACAATCCTAATTGGTTGAGCTTAACGGGACATGCGCATAGATACAGCTTATGATTGGCTAAAGCTTTCAGTTCACGCAAAGGCCTTACAAGTCCTTAAGTTTGCCAAGTTTTGCATTCCACATCTGGGAGTTGTTCTTCTTGAGCCAACTTTCTCATTCTGCCCCCACAAGTGTCCTTTAGATGACCTTGATGCCAGGCCGTGAGACCTAACTCAAACTCTTGCTATTGACATGAGTCCTGGATCGCTCATGTGTCCATTTTGTTCCAAGTGGTCCTCCACACAGTGACAGCTGATGTCTTCCTAGAAGATGTGTCCTAACAGAGCTGGCATCTCCCTTTGGTACAGACAGCTTTCAGGGACAACTTCCTTACATGTGGGCAAGCAAAGTGGCAGAAGGAGAGGTGGATATGAAGATGACAATCAATCAGGGCAAAAATCTGGACTGCAACCTACACTTGAGTCCAGAGTTTGCACTACAACACAGAAATTGTCTTCTGCCACCACAGCAGTTGCTCTAAATTAACCAGGATCTCACTGCCCCTGGTGCAAAATGGCTTGGTGCTGCATGTGGAGCAGGAGCAAGCGGGACACCGAGGGAGTTCACCCTGCCATCACAGGTCTCCTGAAGAAAGCTGGATGTTATTAACCAACCCATCTCCAACCTCAATGGCTCTTTTCCCCTGCTGGGAAGGCGAGCAGATGAACAAGCCCAACAAAACCTTCCTTCCCCAAGTGCACACTACAGGGGTGGAGGAAAACCACCAAACCCCATATCAAAGTACCCTCAGATGTGGATGGAGAGGTTCCCAAAACCACATCCGTTTGGAGAAATACTCCTGCTGAGGTCTGTGATGTTAGGACATCATCCATCGCCTCTCACCAGTGTCCAGCCACCCCTTCCCCTGGGTCTGTACCCTCAGGGCACCGCACTGCCCCATTGCCCATCCTCATCCATGAGCAAGACCAAGATGCCTACATCGACAGCCCAATGGCCTCTTGCTTTATAAGGGGAACCCTGCAGAGAGGTCCCCCTCTTTGCCTGTGGCATGGCTCCCCATAGGCCATGTGGTTGCCCTCCAAGTACATGCAAAACTTTTGTGTCAACATCCATCTGGGAAAAAATGCCTCTTTTTGATTTAGATTAATAGATGCCCTCAGAAAGATGTAAAAGATGAAAAACATCCCCAAGAAGGCAGTAAATTCAGAGGTGCAGGACACATCACTTGGTATTCTGTGTAGTGCCTGTAGCTCACTGTCCTGGGTTCAGCTGTAGCAGTCATTTTTCTCCTTCTTAGTAGCTGGTGCAGTGCTGTGTTTTTGACTTTAGTCTGGGGACAGTGCTGATAACACACTGATGTTTTTAGTTCTTGCTAAGTAATGTTTACTCCAATCAAGGACTTTTTCAGTCTCATGCTCTGCCAGGGAGGAGGGGCACAGGAAGCCAGGAGGAAGCAGAGACAGGACACCTGACCCAAACTGGCCAAAGGGGTATTCCATACCACAGCACGTCATGCCCACTATAGAAACTGGGGGGAGTTACCCGGAAGCCCCAGATTGCTGCTCGGGTCGGGCTGGGTATCGGTCAGCGGGCAGTGAGCAATTGTATTCTCTCCCCTTGTTATTTCACTAATCATTATTATTATTGGTGATAGCAGTAGTGGTTTTGCATTATACCTTAATTATTGGACTGTTTTTATCTCAACCCATGGGAGTTACATTCTTTCAATTCTCCTCCCCATCCCTCCAGGAGCAGGGGGGAGGGAAGAAGGGGGGGTGTGAGCGAGCAGCTGCATGGTTCTGAGTTACCGGCTGGGCTTAAGCTACGACACTCACCTGCATTCCCAGCGGACGCAGATGTGAGAAGGAGCAGGAGCTACCCAAAAAGCAATGCAAACATCAGCAGATTTTAGAAACTGGTGGGTAAAGGTCTCAAAGGCAAACTGGGACGTTAAGTCCCATGGAGAAGTTCATGCACATGCAACCATAAGTCCAAAACCCTGGCAGGTCTATCAGGTTCTCAGTCAACCATGTTAAAGAAGGAACCTGTGTGATAATCCCCTGGAAAATATTCAGTTCTTTGATACAGTCCAGCTGCAGGGGATGCTTTTTGGGACAGGACCTCCAGACCTCTGGCGTGGCTCATTTGTGGTGAGTCTTTCCTGACTCTGTCTAAAACAATGTTAACCCTAATCCTTCACAGCCCCATGTAGGAAACAACTCAAGACTGTGGCAAATAAAAGTGACTTAGATAAATGGATGATTACTTGATGCAGAGTTGATGTCCTCTTCCTCTGAAAATACCAGCCAGAGCCAAGCATTTTCCTTCTGGTTCAGAAGGCTGAAATTTTATTTCTTGATGTAGCAACACAGGAGCTGATTGCTTTTAAACATCTCCAGCTCTACCAAGGGACCTCCAGCATTGTCTTGAGAGACACTACCTAGAGACACGGCAGAAAGGTTCATGTGCTCATATGTGTAATTGCAAATATGCAACCTGCTTTCAGAAACTGGTAGAAAATAGCATGAGAAAACTGAGGTGCTCCAAAAAATGGCTCTGCTGAGGAACCACAGGAGCACAGAATGTTTTGGGTTGGATCTTTGAAGATCTAACCCCCCTGCCATGGGCAGGGACACCTTCCACTAGACCAGGTTGCTCCAAGCCCCATCCAACCTGGCCTTGAACACTGCCAGGAATGGGGCAGCCACAGTTTCTCTGGATAACCTGTGCCAGGACCTCGCCACCCTCACAGGGAAGGACTTCTGCCTAAGATCTCATCTCAATTTCCCCTCTGTCAAGTTAAAGCCATTCCCCCTTGTCCTGTCCCTACAGGCCCTTGTCAAAGTCTTTTTCCATCTTTCTTATAAGCCTCCCCTTACATATCAAAAGGCTGCAATAAGGTCTTGATAAAAGACTTGATGCCCAAGATGTGCTGAGATGCATGACATGGGTGTTAATATGAATTGTCCATTTTCTGTGCTGGTTGAAGGCATAACAGAAAGCCCAGCACTTCGACCCTGATTCAGAGGTGGATGAACATGTGCAGCAAAGTCACACATCCCAGGGAGAGAGGAGTTACACAGCCCCATCTGCTGGACTTCTCCATCTCAGAAGAATAGTCTGCCCATTTCATCAATCCTCCCCCTCTCTGAGCATCCTTGATCTGAAGGCACAAATCCAGGGGGGAAATGCTGCAAATTCTTCAAGGAAAAATACAAGGAGATAATTGTTGGGATATATGATGAAGGCCCATAAGCAGCGCACAGACCCTCCACACTGAATTTCGGAGCACAGATGTGTGGGACAACAAATGGGATCTAACAACGGCCTGGGGATTGAACCCACCTCCAGGAGGACACACAGACAGGGCTCACTATCCAAACCTGCCAGGAGTGGGTTGCTCCATACAGTTGTATGAAATCTCCTGTACTGGCACCGTTGGGGGGTTAAAGCCCCAGGAGACAGGGACGTTCCAGGGCAGAGCCATACCTGGGGGATGCCAGAGCCATGCCAGGCACCTCCAGCATGTTACTGGCACCAGTGGACACCTGTAAGTGGGTCCCGTCGTTCTCCACTGCGTCGCCTTCATTATGCCAGGACCTTCCTGTGCTCACTCAGGCTCTGATGGGAGATCACGACCTGTCATGGTTTAAGCCCAGCCACTCCCAGAGGGATGGGGAGGAGAAGCGAAAGAATGCAACTCCCACAGGCTGAGATAAGAACAGTCCAGTAACTAAAAGGTATAATACAAAACCACTACTACTACCACCAATAATAATAATAATAAGGGAAATAACAAGGGAAGAAAATAAAATTGCTCACCACCCGCTGACCGATACCCAGCCCGACTTGAGCAGCAATCTGGCCTTCCGGGTAACTCCCCCAGTTTATATACTGGGCATGATGTGCTGTGGTATGGAATACCCCTTTGGCTAGTTTGGGTCAGGTGTCCTGTCTCTGCTTCCTCCCAGCTTCCTGTGCCCCTCGTCCCTGGCAAAGCATGAGACTGAAAAAGTCCTTGATTGGAGTAAACATTACTTAGCAACAACTAAAAACATCAGTGTGTTATCAGCGTCGTTCTCAGACTAAAGCCGAAAACACAGCACTGCACCAGCTATTAAGAAGGAGAAAAAATGACTGCTACAGCTGAACCCAGGACAGTATCCACCCCTTATTCCATACCATTCATGTCATGCTCAGATCCCACATTTTTCAATATACCATTGCTTTTTTCTCATATATATATACACATATAAATATATACACCCAAACACACACAAAGAGAGAGATGTCATTCCTTAGTCCATGGACCATCCCTATGAAGTTTGCTGAATTCATCCAGCCCATGATGTCAGGCTCCATCTGTCATAACAGTCTTTCAGGGCAGGAGAGACAGTGTGTAGTGCTGGATCGTTGCCTGCTGATGACACCACCAAACTCATCTGGTCACTGCTGAGCTCATCTGGTTTCATCAAAGTTCATTCTTTGTTGGGGTGATGATCGGAGGGAAGTCAGGGTCAGTTGATGGTGACCTGAGGACAGTTCTGCTGCTGCTGCCACTGGCTTTCCCATGACTTTATTCTCTGCTGATGATCATGACAGCACATATCTTCTTTTCAAAGCCCAGAATGGTGGAGATGGGCATCTAGCTGATGGGCTATACAAGTGTAATATAGCAGGCAACAGCATATAATTGAGTTCATTGGCTGTTTTCCTACAAAATTAAAACCCCTTGAGGTACACATCGGACTTCCCCATCTTCCCACATTACCCACCAAATATATCTGGGTCCCTGAGCAAAAGCAACCCCACGAGTGGGTTTGCCTTTACCTGAAGCAGGAATAACCCAGACTGTCTTCCCCAGGAGATTCTTTATGTGCACCACAGGAACTTTATCCCTCTCTACAGTACGTAAAGGTTCTGATTGTGCTGGGCCAGCCCTGTTGGCAGATCCCCTACTGTTGACCAACCAGGCGGCTTTTGATAAATGTGTATCCCAGTGTTTGAAAGTCCCACCACCCATTGCTCTCAGTGTAGTTTTTAACAGCCCATTGTACCGTTTGATTTTCCCAGAGGCTGGTGCATGGTAGGGGATGTGATATACCCACTCAATGCCATGCTCTTTGGCCCAAGTGTCTATAAGGTTGTTCCGGAAATGAGTCCCACTGTCTGACTCAATTCTCTCTGGGGTGCCGTGTCACCACAAGACTTGTTTCTGAAGGCCCAGGATAGTGTTCCGGGCAGTGGCGTGGGGCACAGCGTATGTTTCCAGCCATCCCATGGTTGCTTCCACCATGGTAAGCACATAGCGCTTGCCTTGGCGGGGTTGGTGGGAGTGTGATATAGTCAATCTGCCAGGCCTCTCCATATTTGTACTTCAGCCATCGTCCTCCATACCAGAGACGCTTTCACTGCTTGGCTTGCTTAATTGCAGCATGTTTCACATGTGTGAATTAACTGGGCAATAGTGTCCATTATTATGTCCACCCCTTGATCACGAGCCCATCTATATGTTGCATCTTTGCCTTGATGGCCGGAGGTGTCATGGGCCCACCAGGCTAAAAATAATTCACCCTTATGTTGCCAATCTAAGTCCATCTGAGCCACTTCAATCTTAGCAGCTTTATCCACCTGTTAGTTGTTCTGATGTTCCTCAGTGGCCTGACTCTTGGGTACATGAGCATCTACGTGGCGTACCTTCACCACCAGGTTCTGCACCTGGGCAGCGATATCTTGCCACAGTGCAGCAGCCCAGATGGGTTTCCCTCTGCGTTGCCAGTTGCTCTGCTTCCATTGCTGCAACCACCCCCACAGGGCATTTGCCATGATCCATAGAGATAAAGTACTGGCCATTTTTCTCGTTCAGCAATGTCCAAGGCCAGCTGGATGGCTTTCACCTCTGCAAACTGACTCGATTCACCCTCTCCTTCAGCAGTTTCTGCAACTTGTTGTAGGGGACTCCATAGAGCTGCCTTCCATCTCTGACACTTTCCAGTGATGACTTCTAGAATTCCTGGACCACTGGGATTTCCTGTTCGAGCTCAGTGTGTAATTAGTGCGGCCCACTTACTCCATGTAGCATCGGTTGCATCATGTGTAGAGGAGACCCTGCCTTTGAACATCCAGACCAGCACAGGCAACCGGGGTGCCAGGAGAAGCTGTGCTTCACTTCCAATCACTTCTGAAGCAGCTCGAACCCCTTCATAGGCTGCCAGTATCTCTTTTTCAGTGGGAGTGTAGCCGGCCTCAGATCCTCTGTATCCCTGACTCCAAAAGCCATGGGTTTCGACCTCGAGTCTCCCCTGGAGCTTTCTGCCAGAGGCTCCAGCCATTCTCCCCAGCTGCGGTGTAGAGCACATTTTTCACATCTGGCCCAGTCAGGACTGGTCCAAGGGCTACTGTGTGAACTCTCTCTCGTTTAATTTGTTCAAAGGTTTGCTGTTGCTCAGGGCCCCATTTGAAGTCATTCTTCTTCCGGGTCACGTGATAGAGAGGGCTTACAATCAGACTATAATTTGGGATGTGCATTCTCCAGAACCCCACAACACCTAAGAAAGCTTGTGTTTCTTTCTTGTTAGTTGGTGTAGACATTGCTGTTATCTTGTTGATCACATCTGTGGGGATCTGGCACCATCCATCTTGCCATTTTTTTCCCAAAAATTGAATCTCCTGTGCAAGTCCCTTGACCTTACTCCGTTTTATGGCAAATCCAGCCTTCGGCAGGATTTGGATTATTATTTTCCTCCCTTTCTCAAAAACTTCTTCTACTGACCTCACTCAGGCCATGATAGTCTACTGTTAGTCTCCACTCTCTGTTAGACTTTCGCACTGGCCATATGGGGCTATTAAAGGGTGAGTGGGTCCTGCTGATCACTCCTTGGCTCTCCAGGCTACGGATCAGCTTATGGATGGGAATCAAGGAGTCTCGTTTGGTGTGATATTGCTGCCGGTGCACTGTTGTGGTCACAAATGGCACTTGTTGTTCTTCGACCTTCAGCAACCCCACAACAGAAGGATCCTCTGAGAGACCAGGCAAGGTGGACAGCTGCTTAATTTCCTCTGTTTCCAAGGCAGCGATACCAAAATCCCATCTATACCCTTTTGGGTCTTTGAAGTACCCTCTCCTGAGATAGTCTAGGACAAGGATGCATGGAGCCTCTGGACCAGCCACAATAGGGTTCTTTTGCCACTCCTTCCCAGTCAGGCTGATTTCATCCTCCAATACAGTGAACTCTTGAGACCATTGTTCTCCAATTTTTTCACCCGTTCCTCCAGAACTGAGGTATGTTTACCATCCCACTTTCTTATGTATTCTCCGTGATCCCACAGGTAAAACCATAGCATGACCCATGGCGTGTACCTCCTATATCTTCTCTCTCAGGCAGTAGGGTGCCTTCTTTTAATATCTGAGACTACTATCTGGGCCTTCCGGGCAACTCCCCCCAGTTTATATACTGGGAATGACGTGCTGTGGTATGGAATACCCCTTTGGCTTGCCCGGGCCAGGTGTCCTGTCTCTGCTTCCTCTCGGCTTCCCCTTGGCTTCCCCTCCTCCCTGGCAGAGCATGAGATTGAGAAAGTCCTTGATTGGAGTAAACATTACTTATCAACAACTAAAAATATTGGTGTTATCGGTGTTGTTCCCAGACTAAAGTTGAAAACACAGCACTGCTTCTGCTACTAAGGGGAAAAAATGACTGCTACTGCTGAACCCAGGACACCACCCCATTTTCATTACCTACCCCTTACCTCCTTACCATTAAAACATGCTTTATACCTCCAGTTATTTCCCAAATTGAGCAAGGTCATAGAGAAAATCCTTTTTATCATCTCTCTAAGTTTTCTAGCTGAAGGAGAAACTCTTCCTTCACATCAGATATTGCTTAATCAAGACTAAGTACTGTGCAAGCACTAGCCTTTCAGAGCTGGCCCTAGCTGCTGACAACATTACCATCATGCAGTGCCCATGGGATGCTTTAACCCCATGAAAAAGCCCTGATGCCCCATGCAGGTCATACTGCAGAAGACTCAGCTGCCCAGGGAGGGAGCAGTGGCATTTTCTCCTCACTGGGCATTGCATTGCCTGCTTCAGGTCATCATAATTTGCCGTTATGCTGCTATATATTATACCTTCAGCATCGGTTTCAGCAGCTTCAGCTGTCTCCTCTTCCACCTTCAAAATGAAGAGATGTTTTAAGGAGAGCAAGAACTGCTCTGTCTGTAAGAGAGCAGACTTTGCAACTTGATTGGGTGCCCCGTATCCCTCCAACCCCATTTTCCAGCCTCTCAGATTGTTGTTCAGCACCAACATTCTAGGGTGAAAGCACCTCTCCCTTGGTGCACAGCTACTGCTGCTGTCTCGGGTTCAGAGATGGGGATGTCCCGGTGGGAAATGTTCCCAGTGCCCATCCCAGTCCCTGCTCCTCGCTAGGGCACCACATCCCTCTGGACAAGCTCTGAGACCCTGGCACACGCTGGGCAGCAAGAGCTCATTGCAGACCTGAGCCCAGGCAGGGAGTGATGCTGTACCTGTGCAAAAGCACCTTCAAGATCGCTTATCTCAGCTTCCTCCAGCTGCTCAATCCTGAAGGCCTTCTCTGCAAAGTAGACTTCCTCCACATCATCCTTGGCAGCGAGACAAGGTGACAGGAGCAGGGGTCTGGATGGAAGAGATGAAGCAGAGACAAGTGCCCTCACTTCTGCCCTTTCTGAGGTTGAGCACGTTGCAGATGGGGCATCCCATCCATGGGGACAATTCATGGTGCTCCCAGTTTTGGGGGGCACCATGAGCCTCATTTGCAGGTGAATGATACCACAGAAATCTTCATTTAATAAAAAAATGGTACCCAAAATATTGCTGCTTAGGTTAGAAGGGATTTGGAAAACATACTACATGGGAGACCAGGTGAGAGGTGCATAAATAATGCAGGGCATTGCAGATGCATAAACAAAAATTGAATATGCAGAAAAGTACAGGCAGTATGTTTCTCCTGCTGTGCAGAATGATTTCTCAGATAATGAAGATTTGCCATATAAAAAGCTGAGAGCCTGATTTCCAGGCAGGGCTGCCCTGCAAGCACCATCTGAACTCCATGTCTGCCTGTGCAAGACACCACCAGGACACATAATCCTCATTTTCCTCCCACAGCAAGCACAGACCTCAGCTCCACCATTCTGCAAAGGGGGCCCACAAGGTTGATTTTAGTGGTTTAATATAACTATAACTGAAAAAAACCCCAAGCCTCATCATGTTGTTCTGTGTGATTATCTCCTGATGTGCTCTTCTCTGGAGAGAAATGCAAAGCAGGGATTTGGGATAATGAAAATATTGTAAGACAGCTAAATGCAGGAAAGTTGAAAAACGCAAATAAACATCTTCCTGCATCCTTGGCAGGTCCTAAGTCAGAAGAGGCATGTAAACAAGCAGTGGCTCCTTTTCTCTTTTATCTCCATGCCTTGAAAAGCTGTTATTTTCCAAGGTCTTTTTAAAATTATTTTTAATAATCCCCCCCCCCATTTTTATTTAAATAGGCTCCCTTCAAATACAATCACAAGTCTTTTCATCCTAACCTAGAAAACCCACCAGTGTCTCTCTTTTCCCATGAACAGACACAGTGAAGGATGGAGCAGCATCTCATTCACCCAACAACTGAAGCTGAAGCTTCTCCAGTGGAGCTCCAGGAACAGGTTATGATGAAATAAAAAGATATGGGTTTAACACTGACTAATCGAGCATTTTCAGCTACTTCAGAGCTGAAATTAACAGAGAATAATATTTTAGCACTGGGTAATAAATCCCTAAATGTTTATCTCATCTGAAATAAGAGCGAACCACTAAACTAAGTGGAAAGATTTTTCTAAACACCATCTAGACCAAAGTCACCACCTACAACCACTGGCAATAACTGGGCTATTTTCTACAACAGGAAAATCAATGTAAACTTGTACCTACTTGTATTAGAAAGCATTTGCAGGCACAACACATAATCCTGTCTTAAAATTCAGCTCCATAAACTCATAATAATCCTGACTGCCCTGAACTAATGGATGTGGTTTTAAATCACATGGACCATCTCCAGGAGCTGGGTGCTCCCAAGGAAGGCACAAGCAGGGCCCCTGCTCAGACCCGTGGGAGGGGATGGCCAGAGAAGTGATTCAGAGTAGCCCTGCAGACAAGGACTTGGGGGTGTTGGTTGATGAGAAACTTAACATGAACTGGCAGTGTGCGCTCACAGCCCAGAAAGCCAACCATATCCTGGGCTGCATCAAAAGGAGCGTGACCAGCAGGTCAAAGGAGGTGATCCTGCCCCTCTACTCTGCTCTTGTGAGACCCCACTTGTAGTACTGTCTACAGTTCTGGCATCCTCAACATAATAAGGACATGGAGCTGTTGGAGCAAGTCCAGAGGAGGGCCATGAGGATCAAAAGGGGGCTGGAGCACCTCCCATATGAAGACAGGCTGAGAAAGTTGGGGCTGTTCAGCCTGGAGAAGAGAAGCTGCATGGAGACCTCATAGAAGCCTTCCAATATCTGAAGGGGGCCTACAAGGATGCTGGGGAGGGACTCTTCATCAGGGACTGTAGCGATACTGTTACCGTAAAAGTCGGTCAGGGAAACTCTCTAAGACTCAATTTTGAGTTTTAGAAAGCAGCATTCTTTATTGCAGCGTTGGGTGCACATGCGTATAGCTTCGCAAAGGTGAACGCACCCATTACTTGCCGGCAGCGGCTGTATATTTAGCATACTCATGCATATTCATAGCTTTCCTGGGAGCTAATTATAATATTTGCATCCTAATTATGCACACGTTTTCTTGCTGAGTGGGGGTCTCTGGTGGTTGCGGATAGTCTTCCTTACTATGTTTACTGAATGACCTCAGTGCTTGACCATGCTTGCAGGGTCTTAGTGCTGAGTTAGCAGTTGGTATGTCATAGAATCATAGAATCATAGAATCGTAAGGGTTGGAAAGGACCTTAAGATCATCTAGTTCCAACCCCCCTGCCATGGGCAGGGACACCTTGCCCTAAACCACGTGGTCCAAGGCTCTGTCCAACCTGGCCTTGAACACTGCCAGGGATGGAGCATCCACAATCTCCCTGTCCTTCTCTTCTGTTCCAGTCTCTCTCCGTGTTGGGTGCCACTCTGCTATCATCTTGAAGGCTGGCATCCTTGGTCTTATTTACTGTCTCCTTAGTTGTTATCAGTCCCGTGATGTTCCTTCACCCATCAGCCGAACATTCCTTTCTCTCTACGTGTTAGTAAGTTAGAACAGTTTGCTGTATTTTACTATGTTAGCTTAAAGACACACACACTATTGTTAGTTTAAACCTATAATTTAAACCTACAATAGGACAAGGGGTAATGGGTTTAAACTTAAACAGGGGAAGTTCAGGTTGGATATAAGGAAGAAGTTCTTTGCTGTGAGGGTGGCGAGGCACTGGAACAGGTTGCCCAAAGAACTGATAAATGCTCCATCCCTGGTGGTGTTCAAGGCCAGGTTGGATGGAGTCTCGGGTGGTATGGTCTAGGGTAAAGCATCCCTGCCCATGGCAGGGGAGTTGGAACTAGATGATCTTAAGGTCCTTTCCAACCCTAACTATTCTATGATTCTATGATTCTATGACAGGACAAGGGGGAATGGCTTTAAAGTGACAGAGGGGAGATTGAGATGAGATCTTAGGCAGAGCTTCTTCCCTGTGAGGGTGGAGAGGCGCTGGCACAGGTTGCCCAGAGAAGCTGTGGCTGCCCCATTCCTGGCAGTGTTCAAGGCCAGGTTGGACGGGGCTTGGAGCAACCTGGTCTAGTGAAAGGGGCTTGGAACTGGATGATCTTTAAGATCCCTCCCAAACAACATTCTGTGATTCTAAGATCTTCACTAAAAACCTGGCACGTAGGGGCTCTCACCCCATCCAGCCCAGAGGCCCTGCACACCTCTGGGCTGCAGGCAGCCCCTGGGATCCCTTCCCTGCCAGGACATTCCTGCTGCCATGGTTAATGCTGCACCCAAGGAGCTGCAAGCTTCAGGAGCAGCCGTAGTTAGGGGTAAGGAAAGTTTGGGGTAAGTTTTCCTATAAGGAGGGCCCAGGCAAAGGCTTTTAAACATTAACTCCTACCTACCCACCTAGAGATTAACCTCACCCACCTGCATTGGTGGCTGCAAACCAGAGCCCTTTGCACTTGCTGGGAGAAAACACCCAGTTAATGAAAGAAAATCAATAAGAAGCTGATGAGAGCTTAAAGAGCTTTATGATGTTATACCTCAGAGGCAGAAGTCAACTAAAAGAAACCTGTGGCCTTTAGCTGGAGGTCTCAGGGGTGAATATTCAGATGCTTGGGGGGGGGGGGGGGGGGTGTTGAGAGGTCCAGGAGTGCTGGGAGGCTGCAGCAAGAGGCTTTCTGCCTCATGAGGTGTCCTGAGTGATGCTTTTCTACCCTCCTATAAACTATAGCTCCAGCCTCATAGACATCATCTTGCAAAAACAATAGCTCTGGTTCCCAGAGCCAAAAGGGAGCCAGGATGGGACAGCCCCAGGACTGAGGGGACACAGCCAGCATCCTTGACCAGCCTCAGGTCCCGCCACCCTGTCTGGGAAGGAGCTAGAGACCATTTGCAGATTGCCCTTTGCTTTTCCTCCCCAGCTGCACTCTCTCCTTGGGTTGGTCTCATTGGGTTGTGGGAAGGGCTGGCTGGCCATGGTCTTCGTTTTCTGTGGCTTATCAAAAGGCACAGACTCAGGTCAGTGAGGATGCTGAGACAAACTTTATTACAATCAAACCCCTTTTAAACCCTCATTCGGTACTTTCCTAACATGCCCGGGCATGCCACGCATAATCTCATTTGATTCTGTAAAAATCCCATAGGTCAAACATGCATACAATAGTCCAATCACAATGCTGCTCACGCGCTGTTCATGCAGTGACAGTTCAGCCTCCTTGCTTCACATCTGGCCTTCAATTAAAATTCTTTGTTACACTCCCTATTTTCAACATCCTGGCTTATCTGTTTCCCAAGGCTTATTTGATATCAGGGCCTCATAACTTGTATTCGGAGTGTTGCTCAAGCTCATCATGCAGATCCCGTTGCCTTCACCTCCCACAGTTTTCCATTTGTTTCAGAGGCACAAAGCCCCTTTGCCCCCTGAAACAAAAGGAGAAGGAAAACATTAATGAGCTTGCTGTAAGTTTGGTGCCAAGGCAGATCTCCTACTGACCCAATCACTCCCTTGCTCGGGCACATCAAGATGCCTTAAGGCACCAAGGGCAGATGTAACACAACCAGCTGCACACAGACGTGTGACAGCCCTCACACGCCCACTGGCTTTGCCTATTTCCAAGGTAGTGATCAGGCCTCCAGTTTGTACAGACACATGGAGAAATTCTTTCCCGTGGGACTTCCTGCTTGAGATCCCAGCAAATGGCTGCTGGATCGACAGGATCCACCTTCCAGCACATCCCTGCATGCTATGGCTGGTCCCTGCTCCCATCAGCAGCTCCCTGTCCTGGGTTCAGCTGTAGCAGTCAGTTTTCTCCTTCCTAGTAGCTGGAGCAGTGCTGTGATTTCGACTTTAGTCTGAGAACAATGCTACCAACACACCAATGTTTTTAGTTGGTGCTAAGTATTGTTTACCCCAATCAAGGACTTTTCAGTCTCATGCTCTGATGGTGAGGAGGGGCACAGGAAGCCAGGAGGAAGCAGAGACAGGACACCTGGCCCAAACTAGCCAAAGGGGTATTCCATACCACAGCATGTCATGCCCACTATATAAACTGGGGGGGGTTACCCTGAAGGCGCAGATCGCTGCTTGGATTGGGCTGGGTATTGGTCGGCGGGTGGTGAGCAATGGTATTGGGCATCACTTGTGTTTATTGCTTTCTTTTCCTTTTCCCCTTTTAGTTTTATATTCTCTCCCCTTGTTATTTCCCTTATCATTATTATTATTAGTGGTGGTGGTAGTAGTAGTTTTGTATTATACCTTAGTTACTGGACTGTTCTTACCCCAACCCGTGAGATTTACATTCTTTCGATTCTCCTCCCCATCCCTCCAGGACTGGGGGGGCGGGGAAGAAGGGGGGAGTGAGTGAGCAGCTGCGTGGTTCTGAGTTACTGGCTGGGCTTAAACCATGACAGTTCTTTGTGGCACCCAACATGGGGACCGAAGGGTTGAGATAATGACAGATCTGACCAGAGTGTGTCTAATCAGATTTGTGATAAGGATTCATTGTTTCGGATTAATAGTCACTCATAACAATGCTTATTTATTGGCTCTCAGAGTTGTTGTGCTTGATCTCAGAGTTTCAGCATGTCGTACCTTACTTGCAGCCAGAATTTGCTGTCTTAGTGTTTATCGGCTGGGGTGCCTGGGCTAAGGTTCTTGTTTCACTGTACTTCATGGTAATGACTTGTAATGCAATAGACTCATTGATCATGAAACTGGTCTGCTTGCATTCCCAGCGTGGTCATCACCTCTATGCTTTTGGAGGCATGTAATGGGAATTTTTAGCAATTACACATCTTTTTTTTCCCTCCTCGGGGGGTCAATCTATGAAGGAGGCATTCCCTTACACCCTCCACTCCCCCACCAGGCTATTTACAGCAGCATTTGAGAATTCTAAATGTTTTGGATGGCCTTTGAATACCCTTGAAACCTGCCTGCTGCTTGTGCTGGGGATCAGCATGTTGCCACAAATACAGCATGTGATTTACCCATGGCCACACCACCCTGAGAACGCCCAATTTCGTCTGATCTCGAAAGTTAAGCAGGGTCGGGCTCGGGCCTTGTCTAGGGTTAAATGACGATATAGGAGGACCACCAAGAGATTTTCCCTGAGGCTGGACAGTCATGAGTGGCAGGGTGTGTGGTATTGTATGGGCAAGCACCTGGGCCATTGGTAGGTCCAGTGCTCTCAAACTTCACCCCTGAACAACTGCGAAATCCAGAAACATTAGCAGAACAGTTAGAGGAGGTATGCTGTCATCCTGACAATACCAGAGAGAGACAACTTGCTGCAATGTGCTGGGGCTCGTCCTATGCCTACAGAGCATCTCTGGAAAAAGATGTCGCTGGATCTGATGGCAAAGTAACAGACAATGTAGCTACTCAACCCCCAAGCACAGCAGCTAGACCAACTCCAACAACAGAGACTTCAGCCACTCTAACCACAGTGAAAGACACTGCAGCCACTCCAACCATAGTGACAGACGCTGCAGCTAAGCCAAAGGACCAATCCGTGCCAATATCAGTTGCCCCCATAAGCAAGGGGAAGCAAACAAGAGCCACAAAGACCCACTCGTGCACTGAAGAAAGACGAAGACCCAATGCACTTATTAGAGGGGATGGCATCTGAAGAAGAGTTATTACTACAGGAATCAGAAGAACAGGAAGAGGTAACTTCTCGATCCCAAACCATGACCGAGCTGCGGAATATGTGAAAAGATTTAAGCCATCTTCCAGGGAAGCACATTGTCACCTGGTTGCTCCGATGCTGGGACAATGGGGCTGACAGTCACAAACTAGAAGGCAGGGAAGCCAAGCAGCTGGGATCACTTGCTAGGGAAGGAGGAATTGACAAAGCGATTGCAAAAGACAAACGAGCCCTCAGCCTTTGGAGGCAGCTCTTGGCAGCTGTGAAGGAAAGGTTTCCCTACAAGGATGATGTTATGTGTCTCAGCCAAGTGGACCATGATAGAGAGAGGCATCCAGTCCCTGAGGGAATCAGCCATTCTAGAGATAATCTATATCATAGGCCGAATGCCGAGAATGCATCCTTAGATCCAGATGAAGTCGAATGCACGCGACCCATGTGGCGGAAATTTACACGGAGTGCACCATCATCTTATGTCCCCTCATTAGCATCAACTACCTGGAGTGAGGCAGCACCACCAACAGTGGATGAAGTGACTCATCAACTTCGAGAGATCAAAGATAATCTCCCCCCTTCCATCATTTCAGCTGTGGAAAAATTGTCCCAGGAGCTCAAATAATTAAGAGATGATCTATCTGATCTATCCGATCTATCCAGCTCCCCACATGTACTAACCCATGTCTCAGCTATTAACAGAAGGCGCCCTTCTGCCCAAGAGAGAAGATATAGGAGGTACACGCCACGGGCCACCCTATGGTTTTACCTGAGGGATCACAGAGAAGATATGGGAAAGTGGGATGGAAAACCTACCTCAGTTCTGGAGGAACAGGTACATGAATTGAAAAGGAAAACAATGGTCAGTGATGATCCTCCCAAGAAAGTTGCTGCTCCAGTCTTCCCAGATGGAGTAGAAGACCTGATTTTACACTGACTCCTGTAAATAGGAATGCTAATCCCTTTGTAAAAGAAGTGAAGAATCTTATGATCACTATTAGAGGGGCCCTGCCTCCAGCCAGGTGGAGGAGAGGGATAATTGGGTTTACTGGACTGTGTGGATCAGATGGCCTGGCACATCAGTCCCACAGAAGTATAAGGCTCTAGTAGATACCGGTGCACAGTGTACCCTGATGCCATCGAGGTATCAAGGGGTGGAACCCACTTGTATTTCTGAAGTGACAGGAGGACCCCAAGAGTTGACTGTAGTGGAGGCTGAAATCAGCCTGACTGGGAAGGAGTGGCAAAAGCACCCCATTGTGACTGGTCCAGGGGCTCCATGCATCCTTGGCATAGACTATCTCAGGAGAGGGTACTTCAAAGACCCAGAAGGGTACCGATGGGATTTTGATATAGCTGCCTTGGAGACAGAGGAAATGAAGCAGCTGTCCCCCTTGCCTGGTCTCTCAGAGGATCCTTCTGTTGTGGGGTTGCTGAAGGTCGAAGAGCAACAAGTGCCAATTGCGACCACAACAGTGCACCGGCAGCAATATCACACCAACCAAGAGTCCCTGATTCCCATCCATAAGCTGATCCGTAGACTGGAGAGCCAAGGAGTGATCAGCAGGACCCGCTCACCCTTTAATAGCCCCATATGGCCAGTGTGAAAGTCTAACAGAGTGGAGACTAACAGTAGACTATCATGGCCTGAATGAAGTCAGTAGAAGTTTTTGAGAAAGGGAAGAAAATAATAATCCAAATCCTGCTGAAGGCCCGATTTTACATAAAATGGAGTAAGGTCAAGGGACTTCAGAAGTGATTGGCACTGAAGCACAGCTCCTCCTGGCACCCCGGTTGCCTGTGCTGGGTTGGATATTCAAAGGCAGGGTCTTCTCTACGCATCATGCAACAGATGCTACATGGAGTAAGTGGGACGCTCTAATTTCACAGTAAGCTTGAATAGGAAATCCCAATCATCCAGGAATTCTAGAAGTCATCATGGACTGGCCAGAGGGCAAAGATTTTGGAATGTCACCAGAGAAGGAGGTGATGCATGCTGAAGAGGCCACACCATATAATCAACTGTCAGAAAGTGAGAAGCAATATGCCTTGTTTACTGATGGGTCCTGGCATACTGTGGGAAAGTGTCAGAGATGGAAGGCAACTGCATGGAGTCCCCTATGACAAGTTGCAGAAACTGCTGAAGGAGAGGGTGAATCGAGTCAGTTTGCAGAGGTGAAAGCCATCCAGCTGGCCTTGGACATTGCTGAATGAGAAAAATGGCCAGTACTTTATAATACTTTATACGCCCATGACATCTCAGGCCATCAAGGCAGAGATGCAACATATAGACGGGCTCGTGATCAAGGGGTGGACTTAACAATGGACACTATTGCCCAGGTTATTCATGAATGTGAAACGTGCTGCAATTAAGCAAGCCAAGCAGTTAAAGCCTCTCTGGTATGGAGGACGATGGCTGAAGTACAACTATAGGGAGGCCTGGCAGATTGACTATATCACACTCCCACCAACCCACCAAGGCAAGTGCCATGTGCTTACCATGATGGAAGCAAACACCGGATGGCTGGAAACATATGCTGTGCCCCACGCCACTGCCCGGAACACTATCCTGGGCCTTGAGAAACAAGTCTTGTGGCGACACGGTACCCCAGAGAGAATCGAGTCAGACAATGGGACTCATTTCCGGAATAACCTTATAGACACTTGGGCCAAAGAGCATGGCATTGAGTGGGTATATCACATCCCCTACCATGCACCAGCCTCTGGGAAAATCTAATGGTACAATGGGGTGTTAAAAACTACACTGAGAGCAATGGGTGGTGGGACTTTCAAACACTGGGATACACATTGACCAAAAGCCACCTGGTTGGTCAACACGAGGGGATCTGCCAACAGGGCTGGCCCAGGCCAATCAGAACTTTTACATACTGTAGAGAGGGATAAAGTTCCTGTGGTGCACATAAAGAATTTGTTGGGGAAGACAGTCTGGGTTATTCCTGCTTTAGGTAAAGGCAAACCCACTTGTGGGATTGCTTTCGCTCAGGGACCTGGATGTACTTAGTGGGTCATGGAGGAAGATGGGAAAGTCTGATGTGTAGCTCAAGGGGTTTTAATTTTGGAGGAAAACAGCCAATGAACTCGATTGTATGCTGTTGCCTGCTATATAACACTTGTATAGCCCATCAGCTAGATGCCCATCTCCACCATTCTGGGCTTTGAAAAGTATGTATGTGCTGTCATGATCATCACCAGAGAGTAAAGTCATGGGAAAAGCCGGCAGCAGCAGCAGAACTGCCCTCAGGTCACCATCAACTGACCCTGACTTCCCTCCGATCATCACCCCAACAAAGAATGAACTTTGATGAAAGCAAACGAGTTCAGCAGTATCATCAGCAGGCAACAATCCAGCATTACACACCGTCTCTCCTGCCCTGAAAGACTGTTACAAGAGATGGAGCCTGACATCATGGGTTGAATGAATTCAGCAAACTTTATAGTGATGGTCCATGGACTAAGAAATTATATCTTTTTCTTTGTGTGTTTGTATATATATACCTGAGACAAAAGCAATGGTACATTTTAAAATGTGGGACCTGAGCATGACATAAATGATAAGGAATAAGGAGTGGATACTGTCCTGGGTTCAGCTGTAACAGTTATTTTTCTCCTTCCTAGGAGCTGGTGCACTGCTGTGTTTTCAACTTTAGTCTGAGAACAATGCTACCAACACACCAGTCTTTTAGTTGGTGCTAAGTAATGTTTACTCCAATCAAGGACTTTTCAGTCTCATGCTCTGCCAGTGAGGAGGGGCACAAGAAGCCAGGAGGAAGCAGAGACAGGACACCTGACCCAAACTAGCCAAAGGGGTATTCCATACCACAGCACGTCATGCCCAGTATAGAAACTGGGGGGAGTTACCCTGAAGGCACAGATCGCTGCTTGGATTGGGCTGGGTGTTGGTCAGCGGGTGGTGAGCAATTGTATTGTGCGTCACTTGTGTTTATTATTTTCTTTTCCTTTTCCCCTTTTAGTTTTATATTCTCTCCCCTTATTATTTCCCTTATCATTATTAGCGGTGGTAACAGTAGTAGTTTTGTATTGTACCTTAGTTACTGGACTGTTCTTATCTCCAACTGTGGGATTTACATTCTTTTGATTCTCCTCCTCATCCCACTGGGGGTGGGGGGGGAAAAGGTGGGGAGTGAGCAGGCAGCTGCCTCGTGCTGAGTTACTGTCTGGGCTTAAACCATGACAGAACCCCACGATGTTTTCCTACAACCATTCAGGCTCACATCCAACACAGCTATTCCCAGGATTTTGTTTATCTGAGTTATCTCCTTAGATATCGCAGGCTTGGCAAACACCCTCCCATTCAGCAGCAACCATGTCAAAGGGGGTGATGAAGGCAGCAGGTTTGAATTCCCTTGTAATCCTTTGAGCAAATCCCAGCAGCTTGGCAAACATCCTCCGACACAGCTCAAGGACAGACCTTGATATCAGCACTAACCTTAAAACCTGAGGCCCAAGGATGAGGGATGCTGCACTCAAGAGACTCCCACAGCCTGAGTTTTGCCAAGCCTGAGCAACAACCTCAGATTTGCTCCTGCTTCTCAAGTGGCAACAGCCCCTTATGGCTTCCTGGGGGGATCTCAGGGGCTCCTGAGCTGGCACCCACAGTAGACTGCGGGATAAAAGCTGCCAGAGGCCCCTCTTCCCAATAACCTTCCCAATAACCTCAGCAAGCAAACCAGCCACTTACTTTCTTCTGCAGGACTCGAGGTTGCTGCATCCACTCCCTGCCAGGAGGAAAAGGGAAACATGAGATGTTGCCCATTTTCAATAACCCAAAATTTCTACTAAAACACACTATTTTCAGTAAACGTGGCCCTTTTATGCTAAATATCCCATATGATTTCTTGGTGGCCATGGGGACGGGCATCCCCACACATGATGGGAAAGGGCAGGATCACATCAGTGAGCTCATCTGGGTGCAAGGGAAGGAAAGGAGAGCATGCAGAGCTGCTGCTGCTGCTGCTTCTCCTTAGAGCTGGACTGTAGTCTGGTGAGATGCCAGGGCCTGGGCACCCAGTGCTGCATAGAAAGGCAAGGAAACGCTAAAGAAAGCACAAACTATGTGTACTTTCACTGCTCAGAAGCCAAATCTTGCTTTTCATTAGCTAAGTAGGTCGTGGGGATTTGTTTTCTTGAATGAGCTTGAGTTACAGCCCAAACCATGGCAGGTCCTGGCACTGATCTAGTAGCATTTGCATGGCAGGGGATGCCCTCTCTGCTTGGGACATGGTGTTCACGTACCCTCTGCCTATCCAGCACACAGCATACCTGTGCCTCCTGCTTCTCCCTGGTCACTGGCTGCATCATCACCTTCTCCAGCCCCTGGACCAACCAGGCAAACACCCTGATGACCAGAAACCACATTCAGACCTGGATGCTGGAGCCTCTGCTCCCACAGCACTGTCCCTCTGGACAGGTACCCACACAGAAGCTGCCACTGTGGTTACCTGCTGCCATCCCCAGCCAGGGACCAAGGGACAAGGGTGACCACCAGCTCCGGCTGCACCTCGGCTGCTGCTGGCTCCACTGCTGCCGAGGTGTTCGGGGCAGCTGAAATGCTGCTCTTTGGCTTTGCCTGGGGTTTAGTTCCTTTTGTGCCTGCTCAGGTTTATTGGGAAGGAGAAGGGGGACAGGCAGTGCAGCAGTCATGAATTGTTGGGGAAGGGGAGCAAGCAAGGAAGGGTCACCTCTCCCATGGAAGGACAGGCTTGGGGGACCTCCTTGGCAGCTTCTCCCCCAGGGACCCAACCTGGGACAAGGACATGGATGGTTTGGGGACAGAGGTGGTGTAGAGGCCCCACTGTGATGCTGGGACCTGGTGTGCCCACCCCTGGGGCACAGGGACGGGGGCAGCCCCAGTGCTGATGCCTGCCCACACCCAGGTTCTCAAAGGTTCTCAAAGGTAGAGTGTCTCCTCTGAAAGGGCACCCAGGGAAGGGGGATCACTCACCTCCCACCGCTGCTTTGCACTTCTGCTCCTTCAGCTCCAGCTGCAGAGGGACAGAGGGACCAATGGATGTGGCAAAGCACTCACTGTATGTGGCCCCACACCGCCCTGGGTGGGCATGTCCCCTACCCCAAGGGGACCCACATGCACAGCCCCACATGCCCTCCACTGCAATTTTGGCCCCATTTCCTTGACAAGGACCATTAAACCCAGACACCTGGTTACTAGCACCAGCAGGTCATGAATGGAGGGTCCCTCCTGGGTGCAGCCAGGCTGGGGAGCACTGGGATGGCACCCTGAGGTCTCTCTTTTGCTCTGCTGAATTCCCCTGGGGTTTTCCTGGCCAGGGTCCCATTTGGGGTGTGGGATGAAGACAGGGAGCCCACTCCACCATCACATCTTCCCGGCAGCCCCGCAGCCTCCCACACCGGGCAGTGCTCACCTCTGGCTTCTTCAGCACCTCCAGCTGCAGCACCATCCTCTTGAAGCTCTGCACCAGCCAGTTGAGCACCCACACTCCTGCCCTGCCAGAGGGGAGAGCGGCCATGGTTAGGGAGCTCATCGCATGCCCCTCCTGCATCTCCCCGTAGGCTTAAATCATAGGTTTAAACTAACAATAGTGTGTGTGGCTTTAAACTAACATAGTAAAATACAGCAAACTGTTCTAATTTGCTAACATGTAGAGAGAAAGGAATGTTTGGCTGACAGGGAAAAGAACATCACGGGACTGATAACAACTAAGGAGATAGTAAATAAGACCAAGGATGCTAGCCTTCAAGATAGCAGAGTGGCACCCAACGTGGAGCGAGACTGGAACAGAACAGAAGTAAGGACATACTGTCAGGGTCCGACTGGAGAAAACCCCAGTGTCAGACTCATTTCCTTCATGATCCCAAGAGTGAAATTAAGATGCAAACGAGGTCAAGTACCGCAATTGATCAGTTGGTTTATTACAAAAAGACAATTATTATAAAAAGCAAATTATTACTGCAATAGGACAGATTGGAGAAAAGATAGAAAAGAAGCAAGAATTTGGGGTGCAGAGAGAGAGAGAGTCACCACTGTGGATCCAGCAGTGTCCCAGGGATCCGTAGTCGTCATCCTTGGTGGTGGGAGTCCTTCAGGGTCCGTAGTTGGTATCAGAGCAGAGTGTCCCCAAAAGTCCGTAGTAGTCATCGGAGGTGCCCTCCTGGAGTTGTCCTCGTGGAGGGTGTCTTCACAGAGGAGTCCTACTGGAGTTGTCCTCACTGGCGATTACCTTTTCCCCCTTTTATAATGAGTTGGGGGGAGTACCTCTGTTCTTAATGTCAGGTATTCCGTATTCCACGTTCCTGGTGGACCAGTTTCGCTGGTCTTGCAGCCAGCTCTTCAACTGCAGCAATTCTTGGGATAAGGGGCAGCAATTCCTCACACCCTTCTCCCAGGCAATGGACTCTAATGGAGTCTTATCTCAACTCCTCCCACCCATCTCTGAGACAATGGTCAGTGGAATCCCATCTAAGCTTCTCATTCCAATCTTTGAGACAATGGACGGTGGAGTCTGATTTCACTTCAGTCTCTCACACATACCAACTGCTAACTCAGCACTAGGACCTTGTGAGCATGCACAAGCACTGAGGTCATTCAGTAAACACAGTGAGGAAGACTATCGGTGACCACCAGAGACCCCCACTCAGCAAGAAAGCTCATGTGTAATTAGAATGCAAACATTATAATTAGTTCCTGGAGCTATCATGAATATGTAAATGATTTCCTGAAAAAAAAACCCCACAGGTGAATATGCATGAGTATGCTAAATATATATCTGCTGTTGGCAAGTAACAGGTGAGCTCACCTTTGCAAAATTATTTGCATGTGCGCCCAGCGCTGCAATAAAGAATGCTGCTTTCTAAGACTCCAAATTGACTCTTAGAGAGTTTCTCCAACCAACTTTTACAGTAACACCCCCAGGGACCCACCACTCCTCGGGGCCAGTATCTGAGCCAGGCTCAGGCTCACAGTTGTCTAGTTTGTCCTCCTGCAGATCAAAGGGGATTATCTCTGCAAGGAAAGCAGTACCATGGGCATGGGGGAAATCCGGGACCTGCACTGCAGGGAGCTCTTCATCGCTCCATCAGCCAGCTCAAGGGGACAGTAGTGCCGGCATCACCGACTGGGGAGGTGGGATGTGGGAGTCCCAGAAAGGTGTTAGCAGAGAGAATGAACACATAACCACTCTAAGGAGGTTATATGTGGTGCTTTATTTCGAGGCCCCGGGAACCAGGGGTACGCACCCAAATCTGGTTCCAAAGACCGTCACAACTCGCCCGCAATTTATCCTGTAAAGTATTACATATGCATCGCCTCTCCCAACATGCTGATACATATTCATGACTCATCCCCGCTTCGTATTATAATGAGTATAAAAGTCATTTCCATATGTTCTGCGCTTGCGTAGTGCCTCCTGGTGGTCGTGGGCAGGGGTCTCAGGATGAAGTAAGTAGTCTTCCTCAGATGAAGTAAGACGTCTTCCTCGCTATGTCCTTTTTACCTTTTAGGGTCCTGGATAAATCCCAACGATTGTGTTTGTGCCAGTATTCTTCTCTCTCTCCTTGACTGGTTCTTAGTACACAACTCTGTTTCTTAACACAATTAAAAGTTCTACTTGAATAATCTTTAAAGTACTGTTCCTTCCAAACCACTACCTTATAGGGATATCGCTTGAATAGTCTCATAAATCTATGTCCATATCCTAGGTACTAGGTCTCCCTGACCTAAAACACAAATCAACCAAATCAGTAAGGCTGGCTGCTATATATGTATGTATTAATTAAAACTTGATTAAACTTCTGTTAATCAAACGTTATGATTTCTAACATTTCCCCCCTTTGAAAATACTTCATTTTCTGCAAGTATTTTCACTCATGTAGTTGTTTCCTGATAAGTAGAAGGTGGAGGTGTTGGGTGTCGTGGATATTGTCAAGTCACTGCTCCAATGATTTTATGTGTCCAATTGGTATTCCGGGTTATCTCTTTTCGAATACAAAAATATACCAAATAGATTACAAGGAACACAAGTAATAGAGTAAACACTGTTTCTATGAGGGAATGAATCCATCCAGTAAGGTGGATTCCCAATCCATCAAACAATGCTCCTACCCAATTTTGACTTATTTCTTCTTTTTCCTTTTCGGCTTCCTTTTCAATTTTTCCCAACTGAGTAATGTCATATTCTATATCTGCAGTTACGTTTGGTATATCTACACAGCAGTGATCGGCTCTATCCTTGAGATATCCACAAACACCATGTTCTTTCAACAACCATTTCACTGTTTCCTTAGCCTGATTGGTGCGACAGGGAAAGGCTTCCGGCCATCCAGAAAAAGTGTCAACCCCTACTGACAAGTATCAGTATCCCTGTGTCTTGGGTAATTCCACAAAATCAATTTGCCAATAGTCACCCGGCTCTATACCTACTCTGATATTTCCCATTTCTACTTTCCTTTTGACTACTGGATTGTTTTTTAAACAAATTTCGCATTTAGATCCTATGGATTTTGCCATTGTTAACATCTGTGTAGAGATCATTCCTCGTTTTAAATATGTTACTAATGCCTCTGCCCCCCAATGACATTTTTGATGTTTGGTTTGTAAAATTGTCCGCATGATGGCAGGTGATACTACCACTTGTCCAGTAGTGGTTATGTACCATCCTTCCGGATTCAGTCGAGCCTTTACTAATTTGGCTAATTTAACATCTTCTTCCGAGTATCTTGGTCTTTGATTCATATAATTCTGTAATGGGCTTACCTTCGTTGGTACCAGGGCCATAACAGTCTGTACCTGTCGTGCAACTCGTCTAGCCATCCGATCCGCAAATGTATTTCCTTCGGCTATCTTAGAACTTCCTCCTTGATGTGCTTTACAGTGCATGATAGCCACCTGTTCTGGTAATTGCACAGCAGTTATTAAATTCAGAATTTCCTCTTGGTATTTTATATTTGTCCCTTGTGAGGACAGGAGCCCTCGTTCCTTCCATAGAGCTCCATGTATATGGACCACACCAAATGCATATTTTGAATCTGTCCATATATTTACCCGCTTCCCTTTGCTCAGTTCTAAAGCTCTGGTGAGAGCTATTATCTCTGCCCGTTGTGCTGAAGTCCCTGGGGGCAGAGCTTTTGCCTCTATTAGGGCGTTTTGTGTGGTTACTGCGTATCCGGCATAACGGACTCCACTTTCCACAAAACTGCTTCCATCAGTAAAAAGTTCCTGATCAGGTTGCTCAAGTGGGGCATCCTTCAAATCGGCCCTCGTTGCATGTGTATATTCAATCGTCTCCACATAATCGCGTTCTAATATGCCGTCCTCTGTATTTGTACCTAGAAAAGCTGCTGGGTTCAACAAGTTAGTTGTCTTTAGAGTCACATCATCTTGTTCAGTTAATACCGCCTGGTATTTCATCATCCGACTTGGGGATAGCCAGTACCCCCCTTTTTGTTCTAAAACAGTCATTACCATGTGAGGCACATATACATCAATATGTTTTCCTAAGGTCAATTTTCTTGCTTCTTGTATTAATGTCACTGTTGCTGCTACGGCTCGTAGGCACGATGGCCATCCAGCACTTACCGGATCCAGCTGTTTGGAGAAGTATCCCACTGGTTGTTTCCAGCTTCCCAGTCTCTGCGTCAGGACTCCCAATGCCAATCTCTGTCTCTCATGCACAAACAGCTGGAAGTCCTTGGTTAAATCTGGTAATCCCAGGGCAGGTGCTTTTATTAATGCTCCTTTTAGCTCCTTAAAAGCTTCCTTTTGGGACCCTTCCCAAAGGAAGGTCTGAGATTTCTGTGCCTCATATAAAGGTTTAGCTATCAATCCGTAGTCTGATATCCATAACCTGCACCAACCTGCCATTCCAAGGAATGTTCTCAGTTCGTGCAAATTTCGAGGTTCTGGAATTGCACAAATCGCCTTTATACGATCAATTCCCAACCTCCGTTGTCCCTGGGAGATTTCACAGCCCAAATACATTACAGTAGTGCAGGCAATCTGGGCTTTCTCCTTCAAAACCTTATACCCATTTAGTCCCAATTGATTCAGGATCTCTATTTTTACTCGTACACACAGTGATTCTTGTTCAGTTGCAATGAATATATCATCTACATATTGCAATAAGAGATATTGTGTTCTTGGTACTTGAATTTTCCCTTGAGTTACCCAGAGTTCCAATTCTTTCGCCAGCTGATTTCCAAAAAGCGTCGGGCTATTCTTGAATCCTTGTGGGAGTCTCGTCCAGGTTAACTGAGTCTTACGTCCATTGTGCGGGTTTTCCCATTCAAAGGCAAAGAGTTTCCTACTACTTTTGTCAAGGGGAATGCAGAAGAAAGCATCTTTTAAATCAATTACTGTAAACCATTTATATTTCTCCTTTACAGATGCCAACAATGTATATGGATTAGCCACTACCAGATAGATATCCTTTGTTATTTCATTTATTGCCCTTAGGTCCTGTACTAACCTGTATTCACCATTTGGTTTCTTTACTGGAAAAATTGGTGTATTATATTCTGATTCACATTCTTCTAAAAATCTAAATTTTAAAAATTTATCAATCGTTCTCACTATCCCATATCGTGCCTCCAATTTTATGGGATATTGTTTTATCCGTACTGGTCTCACCCCTTCTTTCAATTCCACTACTACCGGCTGAGCCATCTTTGATTTTTCCGGAATTTCTGTTTCCCAAACTGTGGGAATCACTGCTTCCTCTACTTCCCTAGGTATTTGGGCCTTTGGACTGTCCTTTAACACTAGTATCTGTCCGGACTGTGATTCCGGAACCTGCATAATCAATTCCCCATCTTCGAAAATAATTTTAGCGTTCAATTTTGATAACAAATCTTGTCCCATTAGGGAAACAGGACAGTCCGGCATGTATAGAAACTCATGTATCAACTCCTTTCCCCCAAACCGTAATTCCAGGGGTCGCATGAATGGCCGCACCTCCTCTCTCCCTGTGGCCCCTATTACGGTGGTAGTCTTATCCCCTATTTTCCCATACAGGTCATTTAACACAGAATAAGTTGCACCAGTATCGATTAAAAATTGTACCTCCTCTTCCCCCAGCCTTATTTTCACTAGTGGTTCACCCTTTTCCGATTCTAGTCAGCTCTGACTCCCATATTCTCCCAGAACCATGGCTTTTGCTACCTTGGATTCCCCGAAGGAGTATCCAGATTGCAGGTTCTGTCTCAGTCTCAGAGGACATTCATTTTTCCAATGCCCCTCCTGTTTACAATTGGCACATTGATTAATGCCTAATCTGCCTGATCCTGACCCTGGATTATTAAGTGTTCCAAATCCCCTTCCTCGCCCACGCATTATTCCTCTACCTCTACCCCTATTACCTGGGGCACCTTGTCCTCTGCCTTGTATTATAGCCAATAAATTTTGCTGCTGCCTCTGAGCACCGTCTTTTTTTTTTTTTCGGTTATTATACACTTTCCAAGTTGTTTCCAGAAGCTTATCTAAATCACATAACTCAGCACCCTCTAATTTCTGCAATTTCTTCCTGATATCATCCTGAGATTGCCCTAGGAAAATTAGAGCCAGCTGAGCCTTAGCCTGTTCCGTTTCTACATCCAGATCCGTATATTTCCTGGCCACTTCTTTAAGTTGCCCCAAAAACACGGACGGAGGTTCTGTCCTTTCCTGTCTGACATTATAACTTTAAACAATTTATTGTTCTTGGCATAAGCCCCAGTGGATTGTTTCCAAAGCACCAAATCTCCCGGGGAAAAAGGAATCTTAACATACACCGGTCCCTCTGTTCCTACTCCCTGATGGAGCGGCGCCAATAATACACTGGACGTTTGAATCCTTGCCTCTTTACCCTGCATATCTTGCTGTCGGGTCCGATGTGAAATTGGGGTGACGGGATATTCCCGTTCTTCTCTACATTCACATCCTTTATCTACTTCTAGGTTCTCATCATCAACGTCATCCCTTACTTCCCTGCTTTTTAGAGCAGGTGGGGCTGACGGAGCTGATGGGGCTGTTAACAAATCAAAATCATCATCCTCTCTCTGATGTTGCAAAACATTATTCACAGCCATGCATCCCATACATTTCTTCTCACCCACACAGCCTTTACATTGTTCACTCGATTTTGCACTAACAACCATTATTCCACACGCCTTTCTCCATTCATCATTGTTTCTTAACGTAAAGAACAATTCCACATATGGGATCTCGTCCCACTTCCCTTCCCGTCTGCAAAATAACATTAATTGCATAATCGTATCATAATCTAAAGTTCCATTCTCTGGCCAACGGACTTGATCCTCTAATGCATATTGTGTCCACCACACATTACAATAATCAATCAATTTCCCTTTTTGCATCTCTTGTCCAAACCGTCCCTCCTTCCAATGAGTCAAAATACACCCTAACGGCGACGACTTTGGTATTGATGACATTCCAAGCTTATTTCAATACAGGCTAATACAGACAAATTCAATTACAAAATATAAAAGTATACCAAATACTTTACCAGACCACTGTTTGCCTGAACCTGCAGGCTTTATACCAAATAATTTACCAGACCAGACCACTGTTGCCGAACCTGCAGGGCTTTCGCCACTGTCTGATGGACGGCGCCTAGGCTTCCCCTTGGAGCTCCGTAGCCCAACCACGCACAGCTTTTGCCGTGTCTAACAGGCAGGCTCTTACCAGACCAGAAAATGGTACCAATACCAAATAATAAAGCACCGTCTCTTACCAATACCGTTGGTCCGTCGAGAGCACCGGAGGTCGGTCGCGGTCGATGGCTCCCCGAGAATCACTCGGTGCCGGCTGGAGCTGAATCGATACGCGAGCCGCCTCAGCAATGCCCGCGAGGTCCCACCTGGGTCGCCAAAACTGTTAGCGGAGAGAATGAACACATAACCACTCTAAGGAGGTTATATGTGGTGCTTTATTTCGAGGCCCCGGGAACCAGGGGTACGCACCCAAATCTGGTTCCAAAGACCGTCACAACTCGCCCGCAATTTATCCTGTAAAGTATTACATATGCATCGCCTCTCCCAACATGCTGATACATATTCATGACTCATCCCCGCTTCGTATTATAATGAGTATAAAAGTCATTTCCATATGTTCTGCGCTTGCGTAGTGCCTCCTGGTGGTCGTGGGCAGGGGTCTCAGGATGAAGTAAGTAGTCTTCCTCAGATGAAGTAAGACGTCTTCCTCGCTATGTCCTTTTTACCTTTTAGGGTCCTGGATAAATCCCAACGATTGTGTTTGTGCCAGTATTCTTCTCTCTCTCCTTGACTGGTTCTTAGTACACAACTCTGTTTCTTAACACAATTAAAAGTTCTACTTGAATAATCTTTAAAGTACTGTTCCTTCCAAACCACTACCTTATAGGGATATCGCTTGAATAGTCTCATAAATCTATGTCCATATCCTAGGTACTAGGTCTCCCTGACCTAAAACACAAATCAACCAAATCAGTAAGGCTGGCTGCTATATATGTATGTATTAATTAAAACTTGATTAAACTTCTGTTAATCAAACGTTATGATTTCTAACAAAGGCACCTGGGATGCTGCAAGCTGCAGACTCCTGGCTCTCCTTACCCGGAGATACCTCTTCCTCGTCCTTGAGGATCTGGACCTCCATCTGAAAAGCCAAACAGACCATCACCCACCTGGCAGCCGAGGCGGGCTCATCCAAAAAGGGAGGGAGACCTGCCCTTTCCTCAGGGATGAAGCCCATGCAGGGCATGTTTAGTGCTCCCAGTTAGCACTGGAGAGTGATAAGAAGGAGGAAAAAGAAGAAGAAAAGGTAAAAAGAGCTAGAAGCCCAAATGCGCCAGACCGTTGCCCATATCTGTCACCTACCTGATCAGGAATGCTTGTCTCGAAGCTCTTCCCAAGTTCCTGCGGTGTCCTTTGGGCTGGGACTGGCTGGGGAATCACCTTCTCCAGCCCCTGGGAGAGCGAGAAGAGCACACTGCTCCCCACGATGCCAGGGAAGGAGGCAAGTCAGGCTGGGGACCCCCATCCCAGGCATCCAGCCCCAAAACCAAAAGCAAAATCCCAAGCAAACCATGCTGCATGCTGAAGGATGAAATGGCAATACCTCTCAAATACAGAGCCTGGGTCCTCAGGGACTGCAAATCCCACCCTGCTCTGAGGCTGGGGGAGTCTCCTCTATCAGATGGGGCCCTGGGAGCTGAGGGACCATCCACTCGATCCAGCTCAGTATCCTGCTGCCTGCGGGTAGTGAGGAGGAGTCTCTGGCGGTGAGAGGCCAGCAGCAGTGGGGGACACCAGGTGCACCAGCCATTCACACTGTCCCCAGGACAGTCCAAAAAGGTCCTCAATGTCCTTCCATCTCCACATCCTGCTTGGGAAAGATAGCACTGCAGTACAGCCAGAGCTGCATCCCCAGCAGTGTGACCAGCAGGTCAAGGGAGGTGATCCTGCCCCTCTACTCTGCTCTGTGAAACCCCACTTGGACCACTGTGTGCAGTTCTGGCGTCCTCAACATAAGGAGGACATGGAGCTGTTGGAGCAAGTCCAGAGGAGGCCATGAGGATGATCAGAAGCTGGAGCACCTCCCATATGGAGACAGGCTGAGAAAATTTGGGCTGTTCAGCCTGAAGAAGAGAAGGCTGCGTGGAGACCTCATAGCAGCCTTCCAGTATCTGAAGGGGGCCTATGAGGATACCGGAGAGGGACTCTTCATCAGGGACTGTAGCGATAAGACAAGGGGTAATGGGCTCAAACTTAAACAGGGGAGATTCAGGTTAGATATTGTAGGTAGTTAAGGTCTGGCGACCGGAAGATATTGCGCTGTACGGAAAGAGAGAGCCCCTCCCCTGATACTTTTACAAGCCCCCATAGCATGGAGAGGGGAATTGTGGGGTAAGGCCTGGCGATACCATAAAAGGCAAAAATTGTTAACCTGCCTTCTGATTGGATCAGCATAGGTACTTCCGTGTGGCCGAAAGGTATATAATGCTTGCTGTTGTTCAATAAAACGCTATTTGATCATCCTCCATATTGGTGTCTGTGATCTCTAGCCCTAAGCCAGGGGGTTGGCTTAGCTCTGCAAGTCTTGGCTGAAGCAACGCAGCAACAAGTGGTGACCCCGACGTGATTCGTTCGGAGGGCAGAGGTGTAGCTCGCGAGCATGGAAGTAACGATTAAGGTACTGAAAACTTTGGCAAAGGAATTTAAGATTTGTATCAAATCTGGCAGCGTTAAGGCGTGCCTGGAATCTTTGATTCACAGTGGGGTGATTACTCACCCTGCTCAGATATTTAATTCAAAAACTTGGCCACGACTTAAGCAGACACTGGTTGAGAAGGCACTGGCGGGAAAGCCAGAAGCCCTCGTTACTCTGGGAAAGTTGTTGGCCTTATTGCAATTGGCTCGGGAAGATCGGGAGGCATGGGAGGCGGCGCAGTTGTATTTGCGGGGAGCCGCGCTTGAAACTGCGCCTCCCACTATGACAACGGCAGTGCAGACTGGCGGGCCTGGTGGGGAGGACAGGGTGGAGGACAAGTTTATGGAGGAACAGCCTGAGACGCAGGCATTTCCTGTTACTGAGCCTGAAAAGGAGCCCCCTGCGACCGGTGCGCAGGGAGGGGCCGCACGGACGGAGCCCCCCGCGCCACCAGCGTATCCGTGGGGGGAGTTAGAGGATGTCGTGGCCCGTCTTAACAAGGAGTGTCTTGAAGGAGGCGCCGCAGTTAGGGGCAGCGAGTCTGTGCTGAATGGACCAAAAAATCAGAATCTAGACCCCCTAGATGCGCTCCCAGGCATGGTACTGAGGTATCTAGATGACGATGAGTTGTCAGACCTGGGATGGAGACGTGTGGGTGACAGTGACCTAGGACCCTTTGGGGCGCGGAAGAAGGAACGCAGTACCCCAAAGGAACAAACGGCGTGGCGGGAATGGCGGGGAGGTGGGCGTGAAATGCGTTCTGACTCTGAGTCAGAAAATGAGGAAGCTACGATGAGAGGCGTTGGACCTCCTCAGGGCTCGGGTGCCGGGGAAAAGAGGTATAAAACCCCGGGGGAACTTATAGAGGAACTTGACAGAGCAATGCGTATGCTGCGGGCACAGACAAAGAAACAGGGACGCGCCTTGCAGCAGCTGGGCGAACCCCCGCCCCCGGTGGCGCAGCCAAATTGGAACTTGATTGCGAGGGACTGTGTGCTAAGTGGCGTAACCCTAGAAGCCCTACCCGCGGCCACGCCTCCACAGGCGTTCCCTGTTCAGGTTGGGCCACAAGGAGGAGCTATGTGGACGCCCCTAGACGCTAAGTTGGTTCAGGCCCTTCACAAGGCAATAAAAGAGGAAGGTTTGTCGAGCGAAACCACAGCTATGCTGCTCGACTCCGCCCACGTCCAACCACTAGCCCCTGCCGACGCTAGGCAGCTGGTAAGGGCGGTGCTAACTGGCCCGCTATTCCTTCTTTGGAAGGAGGCGTGGTATCTCGACCTGCAAGCCCGCATACAAGCTGCAACGACAGATGGGTGCCTAGCAGGTGTATTAAGGCGGAATTAAAGGAGACAGATAACTGATACCCATGCAAGTTGTATCAGAATAAAACTAATGAAAATTGTGAGTTCTTGTCCGCAGGACTGGATTGTCGGATGCCCTCGCAACCCGTACGTCCCAGTGACGAATGAAGATGACAAGTAAGAGGATTAGACCTGATGTTTCTACAGCAAGGGGGAGTGTGCGCTGCACTAGGGGAAGAGTGTTGTGTATATGCAGACCACACTGGAATAGTAAGAGACACTATGGCCAAATTGCGCGAAGGTTTGGAAAAACGAAAGAGGGAACGAGAGACACAGCAAGGTTGGTTTACGTCATGGTTTAACCATTCACCATGGCTGACCACCCTGATATCTACCCTAATAGGACCAATCACAATGATTGTGATAGCATTGATTTTTGGACCCTGTATATTGAACAAGCTCGTTTCATTTGTTAAAAGCCGACTAGAGAGTGTTAACATTATGTTAATGGCACGCCAGCGATTGCTCTAAGACTGTTTCCGTTTAAAATTCCCTTTAGCTATCCCCAGTTATACACCACTACTCCCAGTTGTCCCCCAGTTATCTTTGTTTAGCGTGCCTTATATTCTCTATTTAAGCTTATGATGCATATTTCTAGATTGTTGTAAAAAATAACATAGAAATGGCATGCATTTACTATGTTTCCAGCCAAGTTTATGATATGTATTTTTAGGATTGTTATATCTTAATCAATTTATTTGTGCATAGGGAGGGGGGAAATGTAGGTAGTTAAGGTCTGGCGGCCAGAAGATATCGCGCTGTACGGAAAGAGAGAGCCCCTCCCCTGATACTTTTACAAGCCCCCATAGCATGGAGAGGGGAATTGTGGGGTAAGGCCTGGCGATACCATAAAAGGCAAAAATTGTTAACCTGCCTTCTGATTGGATCAGCATAGGTACTTCCGCGTGGCAGAAGGTATATAATGCTTGCTGTTGTTCAATAAAACGCTATTTGATCATCCTCCATATTGGTGTCTGTGATCTCTAGCCCTAAGCCAGGGGGTTGGCATAGCTCTGCAAGTCTTGGCTGAAGCAACGCAGCAACAGATATAAGGAGGAAGTTCTTTACTGTGAGGGTGGTGAGGCACTGGCACAGGTTGCCCAGAGAAGCTGTGGCTGCCCCATCCCTGGCAGTGTTCAAGGCCAGGTTGGACGGGGCTTGGAGCAACCAGGTCTAGTGGAAGGTGTCCCTGCCCGTGGCAGGGGGTTGGAACTGAATGATCTTAAGGTCCCTTCAAACACAAACCATTCTATGATTCAACCCTGACCCCTCACCGTTACCATGAGCAAACTACACCCTCTATTTTAAGTTCACAGGCTCAGTTCATCTTGTTTTTCCTAAATGTAACTGCTCATTTAGGGTTGTTTTTCCACAACCTTCCACACCTAGTGTCACATAAGGAGAAGTGCTTGTGAAGCCACAGCAGATCACGGAAACGGTGATGTTCTGCTCAGGGTCCTCTGCGCTCCCCCTTCTTTTTCATTCAAGGGATGAAAACCAACAGTAATTTGAGCAGAATTTGTTTAGGAGTAAGTTCACATCCCAACATGTGTATCAACTCCTCCTGCCCCTAGGCAACGGCTCTGCTCCTCACCTTTCAGCCATGGCCCAGGGACATGGGGGCTGCTGGGGCAGGAGGAGGGCAGCAGGGGCAGCCAACCACAGTGCTGGGGCTGCTGTGATGTTGATGGGGTAGGTAAAACTAAGATGCTGCAGAGCAGGGATTCAGCTGTCCAAGCTGTTTGCTTGATCTTTTTGGGTCCTCACCACCACCACCCCTTCTCAGTGCAGCTTTGGGCTGGGATGCAGCACCAGTGAGCAGAGCAATGATGCATGCCGGGTACAGGACTCTGCCTGGCTCAAACAGGGGATGTCTTCTGCTGCTGCCCCTCCAAAGAGCCGTGCTCTGCCCAAGTTGCCTCACAAAAACACTCCACTCTGCTCAACAAGAGGCTCAGGAGCGTCTCGGGCTGCCCCCACGCTGTTGCCCACAGGAGATGCCATTGAAGGGCAAGAGAAAGCAGATCCCTGAGCTCCATCTACAGCCAGGAGACTGCATGGGAGTTTTCATCCCGGGTTAACACATGATCCCAGTCCCACATACGCAGCAGGTTGATGGCTGGAAGCTGCTCAGCACTTGGCTTTTTGCATTAATCTCTCACTCAGTGTTTCAGTCACGCAGAATGCCTTTCAGATCCCGCAATCTGGGCCTGCCCAAAGCCTGGCATCTGAAATCCTAATGAGCTCATATATGATGTATGAGCTGACGTATGTCCTCAGCTCTTTGCTTGCCTCCACCTTGTGCAGGGCCAGGAGCTGGGTTTGGATGCATCCACAGCATTGCCCCATGCAGCACCTCCAGCCCCTGGCACAGCACGGGCAGGCTCAGCTCTCCTGGAGACCCCAAGGTCCCCAAAGCAGGACAAGGTGGCTATAAAACACCTCCCAGGAGGCCCAATGACCAGAAACCAATTAAGAAATTGCCTTTTACCTCCCACTGAGTATAAGGGATGAAGGAACTGCAAATGCCCCAGGAACTGCAAGGAAAACCCAGCAGCACCATGTGGCACAGCAGCACTTCCATCCGTGTTTCAGGACCTTCACAGGTCCCAAAGAAGACCAGGGTCAACGTACACCTCTGAGCCCAAACAAGCCCAGAGAAAACCCTCACGACAACCAATGTTTCCTCCCTTGATATAAGGTTTTGCAGCTGTAAAAGCCTGAGGCTTAAGCTTGTCCTTGGCCTGGGGAGGAAAGTGGGGGACTGGGACTGTTCCTCTGGCACACTTGAACAACAGAGGGGCAGAAACATTTGTGGGTCCCCAGAAAACTAGTTGCTGGAAGAAATAGTAATGATCAGCCTGGATTTGCCTGTGATGGCACAAAAGAGCAGGCAGCCATGTGCAATACCCTGTGCTGCAGGCACCAGCCTGTTCCACTGCCTGCATGCAACTCCATGGGTGAAGAGCTTTAGTCTCTGTGGGGTTGTATTTGGAGGACAGTGGACATGTGATGAGCCAGCCATATGAGGGCCTCTTCTAAGCATGCAGCCGCATACCAAGAAGAAGATAAGAGGATGTGAACCAGCCATCAGAGAGCTTCTTCTAAACACGTAGCCACATACCAAGAAGAAGATAAGTCTCCTCAAGTCTCCACTAGCACAAGCAGGGCGCAGACCCACCATCCTCATTTGGAGCAGGGAGCACCACAGCCTTTCCCTCCCCTCCAGCAGCAGATCAAACCCCACCACATTTACCCCACTCCATTGCCCTCGCAGCATCACTCCTCACAGACCTGTGCCCCCGCTGCAGCTCATCCTCCAGCTCCATTTCATAGCACTGACCCCCCCGTGATGTGTGACCCTGCAGACAGAAACCCCAGCCATGTCCCTCACTGCCACTTACCCCACACACTCCCTGCTGCCTCCTGGGAAGCTACCGCTGGGATGTGCTGGGCTCCTTGGCCACTGCAGCTCGCCACTGACCCCCCCAACCCACCGCAATCCGCTCAAGGCTCTGCAAGGATTAGCCCAGCACTGCCTGCAAATGGGATTACAGGCACCCAGCTGTCCTGAATGCCCCAGCTCACAGCAGCCAGCCCTGCTTCGGTGCAGGATAGTGCAAAGAAAAGCCAAAACTCAAGCAGGTTTGAGCATCCTCCACATCCCTGGAGCCACCAAAGCTACTCCAGGCACTCACCGGCTCAGTGCAAGCCCAGCAGCTCTGCAGGGACACTATCACCTCACCCAGGGCCAGCTGCACACAGGGATGCACAGACAAGCAGCAGTGGGGCTGCTGAAACCCTGTGGGGTGATGCAAGGGTGATGTGCCCTGGGATGCTGCACCCGCGGCTCTATGGTAACCCTGGTGCCGAGGCAGGAGGTAGCAGAGCTGGGCTGAGCTAAGCCTCCCCTTGCCGAACCTGACAATTGCTGCTTGATCCGTTTACCTCCAGGCCTGCTGGCTGCCAGCCTTTCCCATCTCCCTAATCCCAGCTGCAGTCACACCCTGGAATCCTGGTTCTGGCACATCTTCCTGCTCAGTGTTCAGCCCCAGGTTCTGTCTTTGGCCAGAGCCCCTGACCTGATTCCTCCTTACCCAGAGCTGCAGGTGTCCCCATCTTGGTGAGCAACAAGTCCCCTTCCTGCCTGGACCCAGCCTGGCACCTCTGCAGCTCTGATTCACAGCTAGGGAAACTGAGGCACACAGCAGTGGTCTCCAACACTGCACCTCATTCCCCACCCGCCAGGCCTGGGGAAGCCACCTAAAAGGCATCCCTGTATTCCTAAGATACTGTTCACTCTGAAGCAGAGTGATAACTGCTTATAGTTCAGCATTGGCCACTGACTTTACTGGCAGAAACAAGAATCAAAGGTGTTTGCTGTGCTCTCCCAAGCCTCGTGGCTCCCAAAGCCACACTCCCGAACTTTGCTTTCCATGACTCTGGCCAGCAGAACTGCTCCTGCCCTAGCAGGAATTGGTAGCAAACCCCCATGGTGGCCAGAAGATGAGCTCAGGGCTCCTGTACCAGCCCAGGCAGCACAGATCTTCTCGGTTGGACTTTGGGGTGGACTTGGACCCCAGCCCAGGGCTGGCACAGTTTAATGTCAGCAACTTCAGCTGCCCCAATTGCCCACCTCCAGGCTGGGGGCAAACCCACTGCGGGATGGATGCCGATCCCACACCAGTGCTGGGGGAGGCAGGGGAGCCTTGGCTCTGACAGCAGGGCACTAGGGCTGCTGTGGAATGCCTTGGAAACCCCAGATCACCAGGAAAAACCCCACCTGTGATGGGAGTGAGCTGAGCTGGGCCTGATAGCCCCACGTGCAAGCTCCTAGGGAGCAGCAAAGGCTCCTGGACAGGCACAGTGTTAAATGGACTTGCTGCCTCTGCAGCAGGACCAGTGGTGGAAGTGGCACAGACCCAAACCCCACAGCCCTCAGGGCACAGCCTGGCCCAGGCCCCACTTCGCAGGAGGCTCTGCAGGTCCCACCTGAGAAGACGGCACTGCCTAAAAGAGCAAAGCAACACAGGGACAGCTTCGAATGAAATTTTGCAGGCTCAGGCTCATGAAATCCTGCAGCAAGGGGTTAAAAAAACCCCCAGCATCTGCTGATGGCTAAACCTGCATCTCCTCCAAGGACACTCTGGAGACACCTCATCTTCAAGCCAGACCTGTCTACAAGGGTCTTCAACTGATTTCTGCTGAGACAATGCTGCTCCCACCAGCTGCTCCTGGTCCTACCCCAGCCAGAGCCCGGGCTCCTGCATGTACAAGGATTATACAGCTTTGCTGTGATTCAGGGAAATCAAAGATGAGAAATTAAAAGCCTGTGCAGAGCAGGAGTGGTGCCGATGCCATTTGCTTGCCTACCCAGAGGATACAGAGTATTATTTCCTCAAACCACAGAGTTCAAATATAGGCACTACTTGGGACTATCAGCTGCGGTTCAACTTTTCATCTTCCCATGGAAATCATCCAGCTGGGAATAAGAAATTCAGGTGGCTGGGAAAGATATCACCCTTCTGCCAACAGGCACCATCCTTTTCGGTGGCACTAACGCCCTCCCAGGGCTCAGCACAGCTGCCAGAGGGACCAGTGACCCAGGATCAGCGTCAGCAGAGGGGAAGGGGCCCTGCCCTCTCCCCGAGAGGGGGACATCCCTCCTCTTCCTCCTCCCAAGCACCTCTGCACTGTAATTGAAGGAGCTCTGAATGGAACAGTGTCAGGGTCCGACTGGATAAAACCCAGTGTCGGAAATATCTTGTTCGTGATACCTAGAGTGAAATTAAGACACAAGTGAGGTCAAGTACCACAATCGCTCAGTTTGTTTATTATAAAAAGAAAGATGATTATTCTAAAAAAGATAATTATTATAAAAAGATAGCGATAGGACAGATCAGAAAAGAGGATAGAAATTAAGCAAGCATTCGGAGTACAGAGAGCGCTAGTCACCACTGTGGATCCAGCGGCGTCCCAAGGGTCCGTAGTCGTCGTCTTCGGTGGTGGGTGTCCCCCAACAGCGATTACCTTTTTCCCCTTTTAGGAAGTACCTCTTTTCTTAATGTCACATACTGCACATTCCTGGTGGGTCACGTGCATCCAGTTTCACTGGTCTTGCAGCCAGCTCTTCAACTGCACGTCTGTCAGCAATCCTTGAGATAATGGATGGAGGAGTCTTAGCTCAGCTCCTCACACCTATCTTTGAGACAATGGATGGTGGAGTCTGATTTCAGTTCAGTCTCTCACAAGCAGCCAGCATGAAGGGATGCCATGCCACCTCCCAGCTGTGGGATCCAGGCTGAGCACTGTCCCCACTCTTGCCTCGGTTTCCCATCCTACCCCCTTCCCAAACCTCCAGCCAGAAGCACTTTTTCAGCGATCCAAACACACATCTCACCTGGCCTGGGTGTGGGATGGAGCAAGTCAGGTCATCTGTGGGTCTCTTGCTATCACAGGATGGGAGGCATGCCAAAAACCTTCTGATAAAGCTGAAACAGTCAGGCAAGGGGCTGGGGGCCTTGGAGTACAACATGCATCAGCTTCTTCCTCCTGAACAGGTGCTCCTGGCAGGCAGAGAATCTAGCCTGCTTCTGCCCTGAAGCCCCAGCTTTGCCCCAGAGGAGAGCTGTCCACCTCTAGCAAGAGGCAAAACCTGGTCTTGAGCAACCTGGTCTAGTGGAAGGTGTCCCTGCCCGTGGCAGAGGGTGGAACTACTAGATGATCTTAAGGTCCCTTCCAACCCAAACCAGTCTGGGATTCTATAATTCTATGAAAACCACACTGCAGACTCTGCTTGCTTTTGCTTTCAGCCTCTGGGAGCCTGCCCATACCCCATGTCTCAAGTTTTGGTTACCAAGTAGATGAACCATCATTTCTCCATCAAAAAAAAGTTCAGGGGAAAGAAAGAAAACATGATAAAAGAAAATATCAAGTGGAGCCAGACAGAGGAGGCTCCACTCCAGGAATCTTACACACCCACAGGAATGTATAAACAACTATAAATTTATAAGTAAAGCAAGCCCATTTGACACACAGAAGAGCGGGATGTGTTAATACAATATATATACACATATATGGAGTATCATCTTAGGAACACCCAGAGAGCAGTGTTAAAGGCACTGCAAGCCACACAAACCTCAGCATCCTTGGCCGCAACCCCCCATGGCCCCAGGGAACTCTGCCAGAGGCACGAGCACAGGTCAGGATAACCAAAAATTCTCAAAGCCATGTGTTGTGGTTTAAGCCCAGCTGGTAACTCAGAACCACGCAGCCACTCACTCACTCCCCCCTTCTTCCTCCCCCCACTCCCGGAGGGACGGGGAGGAGAATGGGAAGAATGTAACTCCCATGGGTTGAGATAAGAACAGTTTGGTAACTAAGGTATAATACAAAACCGCTACTGCTACCACCAATGATAATAATGATAAGGGAAATAACAAGGGGAGAGGATACAATTGCTCACCACCTGCCGACCGATACCCAGCCCGACCCGAGCAGTGATTGGGGCCTTCCGGGTAACTCCCCCTGGTTTATATACTGGGCATGACATGCTGTGGCTAAAACCATTGGTGTGTTATCAGCACTGTTCTCAGACTAAAGTAAAAAAGCACTGCACCAGCTACTAAGAAGGAGAAAAATGACTGCTATAGCTGAACCCAGGACACCATGGAATCCCTCAGATCCATGGCCTGGAGGGTTTGGAGATAAGCCTGTGGTCCAGCTCCCTCCTGCTGTCCTGCTCTCCAACCGAGCACCCCAGACAGACTGTGAGAGCAGCTGCTGTCCCCAGCCTTTGCAGCAGCTATTATTGCATCTCAGCATCATATGTGCAGGAACCTTCCACAGGTGAACTCTCCACCCAAGGGAGGAAGAGTCAAACTCTGAATAGCCAGGCTCTGGCTGCACCCTTGATTTGATGGTAAATACCCAAGGGAAGTGTAGAAAGTTCTCTCCTCCCTCCTAACTGCACGGCCAGGCTGGAGCACCCAGACATGGTCCCAAACCACTGTCAGAGGACGCTTTCCCCCTCGCCCCCCACTCCAGAGCATGGACACCAAGACCAGAGAGTGCACATCTTCCTACCCAGATGGCAGGGATGGCATGTGGTCCACAGAGAGCTGGCAAGGCAGCCTGGGATACGTGTGGTCCCAGTGGTGCCCATGTCATGGCCAACTCAGCTCAGCTGCCTGCCTGATGCCCACAGCCACTCCACAGGCATTCCCAAGGGAATTGAATGGTCTAATCCCCCTCCCCCAAGGCCATGACTTCTCCCCAGGAACGTCTGACAGCCCTTCACTGACTTAACCCCCAGCCTTGGAGATGTGACAAAGGGACCCACCATGGAAATGGACACTCTCACCCCAGCGCCTGTTTCCTACAGCCCTGCTCTGGCTCAGACTCACTTGCCAGAGCAGAGCTACACCATGGACATGATTTGGATGAGCCAAGCTGTTAAGCCAAAGGCGTAGCCCATGCCCAGCGGTATGGACAGCCTCATGGGGGGAAGGACCAGAAGCACCTACAGCATTCCAGCAAGACTTGGATCCCCAACACCTGACTTCATCAGCATTTTGGCACCACTTGGATCTCAGCCTGGGAGAGGAATTCGGGGCAGGGAAAAAGGAATTTGGGGTGGGAAAGGGGGAAGAGACCTCACAATCAAAATGGAAAAAAGGGATGAAAACAAAACTCCTGCTTACAAATAACGAATTGAACAAAGGGTGAAGAAGCCAAGAAGATCTTACAAAGGTATAAGCAAAATAGCTGTGGAGGGGAAGGGGCTGAGACACAGCCAAAGGCATCCTGTAGGTAGACTAAGGGGAAGTGAAGATCAGCAAAAAGCCCAGGTAACAGACTACCTTCTTCCTGGACCCAGGAAGCCAGAGGAACAGCAGCCCTAGAGAGCAGGACTTATCTCCTGGACAACATGCACACAGTTGCTGGCCAGCCGAACCCTCCCCAGTGCCTCCCCAGCAGCATCCTGTGCTTGAGCTGCCTGCGAAGAAAACAGCCCTTCGGGAGAGACCAGCCCCTGCTACAGCCCTACAGAGCATCCTCAGGTCTGGTCACCAGGCCTTGAAGACACATGCGAGCACTTGCCATGGGGCTGATGCAACGCCAGCTCCAGCACAGTGACCCTCTTGGGTGCTGCGGGGCTGTCCTGGGTTCAGCTGTAACAGTTATTTTTCTCCTTCCTAGGAGCTGGTGCAGTGCTGTGTTTCGGCTTTAGTCTGAAAACAACGCGGACAACACACCAATCTTTTAGTTGTCACTAAATAATGCTTACCCCGATCAAGGACTTTTCAGTCTCATGCTCTGCCAGGGAGGAGGGGAAGCCGGGAGGAAGCAGAGACAGGACACCTGACCCAAACTAGCCAAAGGGGTATTCCATACCACAGCACATCATGCCCAGTATATAAACTGGGGGGAGTCACCCGGAAGGCCCAGATCGGTGCTCGGGTTGGGCTGGGTATCAGCCGGTGGGTGGTGAGCAATTAGATTCTGCGTCAATCGTGTTTACTGTTTGTATTTCCTTCCCTTTTTAGTTTTATATTCTCTCCCCTTGTTATTTCCCTTATCATTATTATTATTACTATTAGTAGCAGTAGTTTTATATTATACTTTAGTTACGGGACTGTTCTTATCTTAACCTGTGAGATTTACATTCTTTCGATTCTCCTCCCCATCCCTCCGGGAGCGGGGGGGGGGAAGAAGGGTGGGAGTGAGCGAATGGCTGTCTGGTGTTGAGTTACTGGCTGGGCTTAAACCACAACAGTCCTTTGTGGTGCCCAACATGGGGCACAAAGGGTTGAGATAACAACAGATCTGACCAGAGTGTGTCAAAATGTATTTGTGATAAGCATTCATTGTTTCAGATTAATAGTGACTCATCAAAATGTTGATTTATTTGCTCTCGGAGTAGTAGCACTTGGTCTCAGAGTTTCATTATGTCATACCTTACTTGCAGCCAGTATTTGCTGTTTTAGTGTTTATCAATCAGCTTTGGGGCCTGGATTGAGGTTGTCATTTTGCTGTACTCTATGGTAATGACTTGTAATACACTAGAATCACTGATCATGGAATCATTGATCATGAAACTGAGCTAGTATGTGTTCTCAGCATGGCCATCACCTCTGTACTTTGGGAGGTATGTAATAAGAATAGCTTACTATTGCACCTCTTTTTCTCCCCTTGGAGGGCCAACCTATGAAGGAGACATCCCCTCACACCTTCCGCTCCCCCACCAGGCTATTTACAGCATCATTTGAGAATTCTAAAGGTTTTGAATATCCTTTGAGTACCCTTCAAACCTGCCGGCTTCTTCTGCTGGGAACTGTCATGTTGCCGCATATGCTGCATGTGTTTTACCCATGGCCATACCACACTGAGAACACCCAATCTCATCCAATCTCGTAAAATGTCGTGGTTTAAGCCCAGCCAGTAACTCAGAACCATGCAGCCACTCGCTCACTCCCCCCCTTCTTCCTCCCCCCGCTCCCAGAGGGATGGGGAGGAGAATTGGAAGAACGTAACTCCCACGGGTTGAGATAAGAGCAGTCCAGTAACTAAGGTATAATACAAAACCACTAGTACTACCACTAATAATAATAATGATAAGGGAAATAACAAGGGGAGAGGATACAGTTGCTCACCACCTGCCGACCGATACCCAGCCCGACCCGAGCAGTGATTGGGGCCTTCTGGGTAACTCCCCCCACTTTATATACTGGGCATGACGTGCTGTGGTATGGAATACCCCTTTGGCTAGTTTGGGTCAGGTGTCCTGTCTCTGCTTCCTCCCGGCTTCCCCTCCTACCTGGCAAAGCATGAGACTGAGAAAGTCCTTGGTCAGAGTAAACATTACTTAGCAACAACTAAAAACATCGGTGGTGTCAGCATTGTTCCCAGGCTGAAAGTCAAAAACACAGCACTGCACCAGCTACTAAGAAGGAGAAAAATGACTGCTATAGCTGAACCCAGGACAGTATCCACCCCTTATTCCATACCATTCACATCATGCTCAGATCCCACATTTTTTAACATACCATCGCTTTTGTCTCATATATATATATACACCCCCACATCCACACACAAAGAGAGAGATATAATTTCTTAGTCCATGGACCAATCCCTATAAAGTTGCTGAATTCATCAGGTCCATGATGTCAGGCTCCGTCTCTTGTAATAGTCTTTCAGGGCAGGAGGGACAGTGTGTAGTGTTGGGTTGCATGCTGACAACACCACTGAACTCGTCTGGTTTTGTCGAAATTCATTCTTTGTTGGGGTGATGATCAGAGGGAAGGCAGGGTCAGTTGATGGTGACCTGAAGATATCCAGCTGGTGGGCTATAAAAGTGTTATAGTGCAGGCAACAGCATACAACTGAGTTCATTGGCTGTTTTCCCCTCAAAATAAATCCCCTTGAGGTACACATCAGACTTCCCCATGTTCCCGCATTACCCACCAAGTATATCCAGGTTCCTGAGCAAAAGCAACCCCACAACAGAAGGATCCTCTGAGAGACCGGGCAAGGGGGACAGCTGCTTAATTTCCTCTTTCTCCAAGGCAGCTATACCAAAATCCCATCGGTACCCTTTTGGGTCTTTGAAGTACCCTCTCCTGAGACAGTCTATGCCAAGGATGCATGGAGCCCCTGGACCAGTCACAATGGGATGCTTTTGCCACTTCCTCCCAGTCAGGCTGATTTCAGCCTCCAGTACAGTTAATGCTTGGGATCCTCCTGTCACTCCAGAAATATAAATGGGTTCCACCCCTTGATACCTTGATGGCATTAGGGTACACTGTGCACCGGTATCTACTAGAGGCTTTTACTTCTGTGGGACTGATGTGCCAGGCCATCTGATCCACACAGTCCAGTAAACCTCATTGTCCCTCTCCTCCACCTTGCTGGAGGCAGGGCTCCTCTAACAGTGATCATAAGATTCTCCACTTATGTCTTGTAGAATGGGATTATGTCCTGGGTTCAGCTATAGCAGTCATTTTTCTCCTTCTTACACGGAGTGCGCGATCATCATATGCCCACTCATTGTCATCAACAACCAGGAGTAAGGCAGCACCACCAACAGTGGATGAAGTGAGCCATCAACTCGGAGAGTTCGAAGACAATCATCTCAACCCTTCCATCATTTCAGCTGTGGAAAATCTCCTGACCCAGGAGTTCAAAGAAGTGAGAGATGATCGACCTGATCTATCCAGGTCCCCACATGTACCAACCCATGTCTCAACTATGAACAGAAGATGCCCTACTGCTCGAGAGAGAAAATATAGGAGGTACACGCCACGTGCCACCCTATGGTTTTACCTGTGGGATCACGGAGAAGACACAATAAAGTGGGATGGAAAACTTACCTCAATGCTGGAGGAACAGGTACATGAATTGAAAAGGAAGACAATGGTCAGTGATGATCCTCCCAAGAAAGTTGCTGCTCCAGTCTTTCCAGATGGAGTGGAAGACCTGATTTTACACTGACTTCTATAAATAGGAATGCTAATCCCTTTGTACAAGTGAAGAATCTTATGATTGCTATTAAAGGGGCTCTGCCTCCAGCCAGGTGGAGGAGAGGGACAATCAGGTTTACTGGACTGTGTGGATCAGATGGCCTGGCACATCAGTCCCACAGAAGTAAAAGCCTCTAGTAGATACCGGTGCACAGTGTACCCTGATGCCATCAAGGTATCAAGGGGTGGAACCCTTTTATATTTCTGGAGTGACAGGAGGATCCCAAGCATTAACTGTACTGGAGGCTGAAATCAGCCTGACTGGGAGGAAGTGGCAAAAGCATCCCATTGTAACTGGTCCAGGGGCTCCATGCATCCTTGGCATAGACTGTCTCAGGAGAGGGTACTTCAAAGACCCAAAAGGGTATAGATGGGCTTTGGATATTGCTGCCTTGGAGAAAGAGGAAATGAAGCAGCTGTCCACCTTGCCTGGTCTCTCAGACGATCCTTCTGTTGTGGGGTTGCTGAAGGTCGAAGAACAACAAGTGCCAATTGCGACCACAACAGTGCACTGGCAGCAATATCGCACCAACCGAGACTCCTTGATTCCCATCCATAAGCTGATCCATAGACTGGAGAGCCAAGGAGTGATCAGCAGGACCCGCTCACCCTTTAATAGCCCCATATGGCCAGTGCAAAAGTCTAATGGAGAGTGGAGACTAACAGTAGACTATTGTGGCCTGAACGAAGTCACACCACCATTGAGTGCTGCCGTACTGGACATGCTAGAACTTCAATATGAACTGGAGTCAAAGGCAGCCAAGGGGGATGCCACAAGTGATATTGCCAATGCATTTTTCTCAATCCCTTTGGCAGGAGAATGCAGGCCACAGTTTGCTTTCACTTGGAGGAGCGTCCAGTACACTCGGAACCAACTGCCCCATAGGTGGAAACACAGCCCTACCATCTGCCATGGATTGATCCAGACTGCACTGGAACAGGGGCAAGCTACAGAACACCTGCAATACATTGATGACATTTTCATGTGGGGCAAAACAGGGGAAGAAGTTTTTGAGAAAGGGAAGAAAGTAATCCAAGTCCTGCTGAAGGCCGGTTTTGCCATAAAAGGGAGTAAGGTCAAGGGACCTGCACAGGAGATTCAATTTTTGGGAATTAAATTTCAAGATGGACATCACCAGATGCCCACAGATGTGATCAACAAGATAACAACAATGTCTCCACCAACTAACAAGAAAGAAACACAAGCTTTCTTAGGTGTTGTGGGGTTCTGGAGAATTACAATCTGATTGTAAGCCCTCTCTACCACGTGACCTGGAAGAAGAATGATTTCAAATGGGGCCCTGAGCAACAACAAGCCTTTGAACAAATTAAACGAGAAATAGTTCATGCAGTAGCCCTTGGACCAGTCCTGACTGGGCCAGATGTGAAAAATGTTCTCTATACCACAGCCGGGGAGAATGGTCCTACCTGGAGCCTCTGGCAGAAAGCTCCAGGGGAGACTCGAGGTTGACCCCTCAGCTTTTGGAGTTGGGGATACAGGGGATCCGAGGCCAGCTACACTGCCACTGAAAAAGAGATACTGGCAGCCTATGAAGGGGTTCGAGCTGCTTCAGAAGTGATTGGCACTGAAGCACAGTTCCTCCTGGCACCCCGGTTGCCTGTGCTGGGCTGGATGTTCAGAGGCAGGGTCTCCTCTACACATCATGCAACCGATGCTACGTGGATTAAGTGGGCCACACTAATTATACACCAAGCTCGAATAGTAAATCCCAGTCATCCAGGAATTCTAGAAGTCATCATGGACTGGCCAGAGGGCAAAGATTTTGGTATGTCACCATCTCTCCTGCCCTGAGAGACTGTTACAACAGGTGGAGCCTGACGTCATGGACTGAATGAAATCAGCAGACTTTATAGGGATGGTCCATGGAATAAGGAATGATATCTGTCTCTTTGTGTGTGTATATTTTTATATATATATATCTCAAGAGACAAAAAGTGATGGTATATTGAAAAATGTGGGACCTGAGCATGACATAAATGATAAGGATTAAGGGGTGGATACTGTCCTGGGTTCAGCTGTAACAGTTATTTTTCTCTTTCTTAGTAGCTGGTGCTGTGCTGTGTTTTGGCTTTAGTCTGAGAACAATGCTGATAACACACCAATCTTTTAGTTGGTGCTAAGTAATGTTTACTCCAATCAAGGACTTTTCAGTCTCATGCTCTGCCAGTGAGATGGGGCACAAGAAGCCAGGAGGAAGCAGAGACAGGACACCTGACCCAAACTAGCCAAAGGGGTATTCCATACCACAGCACGTCATGCCCAGTATATAAACTGGGGGGAGTTACTCAGAAGGCCCGGATCACTGCTTGGGTCGGGCTGGTTATCAGTCAGTGGGTGGTGAGCAATTATATTGGGCATCAATCGTGTTTATTGTTTTTGTTTTTCCTTCCCTTTTTAGTTTTATATTCTCTCCCCTTGTTATTTCCCTTATCATTATTATTATTATTTTTAGTAGCAGTAGTTTTATATTATACCTTAGTTACTGGACTGTTCTTATCTCAACCTGTGGGATTTACATTTATTTGATTCTCTTCCCCGTCCTTCCTGGCAGTGGGGGGAAAAAGGGTGGGAGTGAGCAAATGGCTGTCTGGTGCTGAGTTACCGGCTGGGCTTAAACCACAACTGTCTTGAAGACCTGGCATTGCTTTTTTTGGGTCCTGGCTGAGCAGGTTGATGGGGGAACCAATAGGTGGGACCCAAGCCTACAAACGTTTGCAGGAGGTGCCTCAGGTGGCTGAGATGGCTCTCTAGAGGTGGGATCTATGTAAGAATGAGCTGCCTCTTGGGCTGCTGGTTGCCTGTGTCTGTGCTGGGCCACTGCGGAAAGTGTGGGTGCTGCCTGGGAAATAGCATCAGCACATATCCAGGGTGAGCAGGAGGATGTTCAGGGGGGTAAGGGGTTTGTGCAGCTTGGAAATGTGCAGAGAACCTGAATCTGACTGAGCAGGGAGGAGAGGAGCAGCACCATCCCATCCTGTGATCCCTTCCTCAAAGAGCTGCAGATCCATGAGGTCTCCACTCATCCTGCAGGATCCCTGTTTTGGGGTGGGGGTGGTCCCTGCAACACTGGAGTCCTGAGAAAGCTGCACGTAGCATCCTGCTTGCAGCAGGGATCTCTTATGTGTCCTGCTGGGTTAAACCTCTAGCTAGTTTCCCAACCCAAGTCACCTTCATCCAAGCCATCAGAGAGCAGGCAGATACCCAGCCATCCTCCCATGTAATGGACTCGTCCCACCTCCTGTGGCTCTCTGCATGGTGTGGGTGGAAAGAGCCTTGCTGATGACATGCATGAGCTGAGCAGATGCTTGTGGATGGCCAGGAATGAAGGAATGCTATCCAGAGGCACCTGGACAGGCTGGAGAGGTGGGACCATGCAAACCTCATGAAGTTCAACAAGGCCAAGTGCAAGGTCCTGTGGGGTCGTATTTAGAGGACAATGGACATATGATGAACCAGCCATATGAGAGCCTCTTCTAAACACATAGACGCATACAAAGAAGATAAGACGAAGAAAACATCTGCAGTTGGATACATGGGAGGAACACCAGGAACTAGATGAACCAATAAGGACACTTGCCGAGCCGTGTGATTGCCTTGTGCAAGAGGGCTTTTACCAATCAAAAGGCACGTGACTAGCTGTCCTGGGTTCAGCTATAGCAGTCATTTTTCTCTTTCTTAGTAGCTGGTGCAGTGCTGTGTTTTTTAACTTTCAGCCTGGGAACAACGCTGATAACACTGATGTTTTTAGTTGTTGCTAAGTAATGTTTATTCCAACCAAGGACTTTCTCAGTCTCATGCTTTGCCAGGGAGGAGGGGAAGCCGGGAGGAAACAGAGACAGGACACCTGACCCAAACTAGCCAAAGGAGTATTCCATACCACAGCACGTCATGCCCAGTATATAAAGTGGGGGGAGTTACCCAGAAGGCCCCGATCACTGCTCGGGTCGGGCTGGGTATCGGTCGGCGGGTGGTGAGCAATTGTATCCTCTCCCCTTGTTATTTCACTAATCATTATTATTATTGGTAGTAGCAGTAGTGGTTTTGTATTATACCTTAGTTGCAGGACTGCTCTTATCTCAACCCGTGGGAGTTACATTCTTCTGATTCTCCTCCCCATCCCTCTGGGAGCGGGGGGAGGAAGAAGGGGGGAGTGAGCGAGCGGCTGTGTGGTTCTGAGTTACCGGCTGGGCTCAAACCACGACAGTTCTTTCTGGTGCCCAACGTGGGGCACGAAGGGTTGAGATAACGACAGATCTGACCAGAGTGTGTCTAATCATATTTGTGATAAGCATTCATTGTTACTACTCATCACAATGGTGATTATTTGGCTCTCAGACTTGTTGCGCTTGATCTCAGAGTTTCAGCATGTTGTACCTTACTTACAGCCACTATTTGCTGTTTTAGCGCTTATCGGCTGGGGGGCCTGGGCTAAGGTTCTTGTTTCACTGTACTTCATGGTAATGACTTGTAATACAATAGACTCATTGATCATGAAACTGATCTGGTTTGTGCTTCCAGTGTGGCCATCACCTCTATACTTTGGGAGGTATATAATGAAATATTTTAGCAATTGCATATCTTTTTTTTTCTCCTCGGGGGGTCAACTTGCGAAGGAAGCATTCTCTTTCACCCCCCGTTCCCCCACCAGCCTATTTGCAACAGCAGTTGAGAGTTCTGAAGGTTTTAGATGGCCTTTGAATACCCTTGAAACCTGCCTGCTGATTGTGCTGGGGATCAGCATGTTGGCAAACATACGGAGTGTGTTTTACCCATGGCCATCCCACCCTGGGAACACCCTATTTCGTTTAATCTCAAAAGTTAAGCAGTATCGGGTTCAAATCTGGTCTAGGGTTAGATGACGATATAGGAGGGCCACCAAGAGATTTTCCCTGAGGCTGGACAGTCATGAGTGGCAGGGTGTGTGGGATAGTATGGGCAAGTATCTAGGCCAGTGGGCCCCTCCACTGCTTTGGAACTTCACCACTGAACAAGTGCAACATCCGGAAAAACTAGTAAAACACTTAAACGAGGTGTGCTGTCGTCCTGGTTATACCAGAGAGGGACAACTCGCTGCAACGTGCTGGGGCTTGGCCTACGCCTACAGAGCCCTGCTCAACACTATCCAGCACCTTCAAAGGGAAAAAAATGTCTCTGGATCTGATGGCAAAGCAACAGACAACGCAGCTATGCCAACTACAAGCACAGCAGCTACTCAAACCCTGAACACAACAGACAATGCAACTACTCCAACTTCAAATACAGTAGCTACACCAACCCCAGTGACAAGTACAGTAGCTACTCAAACCCTGACAGCAATAGACAATGCAGCTGTTGGTGTTACTCAACTCCCAAGCACAACAGCTGCACCAACCCCAGCAATAGACATTGCAACCACTCCAATCCTAGTGGCAGACACTGCAGCCACTCCAACCACAGTGACAAACACTGCAGCTAAACCACATGGCCTGTCTGTGACAATGTCTGTTGCCCCTGTAAGAAAAAGCAAATGAGAGGCACAAAGAGCAATCTGCGAAGCGAAGAAAGATGAAGACCCAATGCCATTACTACACAGAACAGCATCTGAACAAGAGTTACTACTACGTGGGTCAGAGGAAGAGGAAGAAGAAGAAGAGGTCACTTCTTGACCCCGGACCTCAACCGAGCTGTGGAATATGCGAAAAGATTTCACCCGTCTTCCAGGGGAGCACATTGTCACCTGGTTGCTCCAATGCTGGGACAATGGGGCCGATGGTCACGAACTAGAAGGTAGGGAAGCCAAGCAGCTGGGATCACTTGCTAAGGAAGGAGCCCTCCGTCTTTGGAGGCAGCTCCTGGCAGCTGTGAAGGAAAGGTTTCCCTACAAAGACGATATTAGGAGTCGCTCAGCCAACTGGACCATGATAGAGAAAGGCATCCAGTCCCTGAGGGAATCAGCCATTATAGAGATGATCTATCGTAGGCCGGATGCCAGGAACACATCCATAGATCCAGATGAAGCCGAATGTACACGACCCATGTGGAGGAAACTTACACGGAGTGCGCCATCATCATATGCCCACACATTGGCATCAATGACCTGGAATGACGGAATATCACCAACAGTGGATTGCCTGATTCGTCAACTCCGAGAGTTCGAAGACAATCTCACCCCTTCCATCATTTCAGCTGTGGAAAAACTGTCCCAGGAATTCAAACAATTGAGAGACGATTTATCCGATCTATCCAGCTCCCCACGCGTACCAACCCATGTCTCAGCTATTAACAGAAGGCGCCCTACTGCTCGAGAGAGAAAATATAGGAGGTACACGCCACGGGCCACCCTATGGTTTTACCTGCGGGATCATGGAGAAGACATGAGAAAGTGGGATGGAAAACCTACCTCAGTTCTGGAGCAACGGGTGCGTGAACTGAAGAGGAGAACAATGGTCAAGGATGATCCTCCCAGGAAAGCTGCTGCTCTAGTCTCTGGTGAGCAGTTTCCGAGATGGAGTGAAAAGCTGATTTTACTCCAGCTCCTGTGAGAAGGAATACTAATCCCTTTCTACAAGACATAAGTGGAGAATTTTATGATCACTATTAGAGGGGCCCTGCCTCCAGCCAGGTGGAGGAGAGGGATAATCGGACTGTGTGGATCAGATGGCCTGGCACATCAGTCCCACAGAAGTATTAGGCTCTAGTAGATACCGGTGCACAGTGTACCCTAATGCCATCAAGGTATCAACGGGTGGAACCCATTTATATTTCTGGAGTGACAGGAGGATCCCAAGCATTAACTGTAATGGAAGCGGAAATCAGCCTGACTGGGAGGAAGTGGCAAAAGCACCCCATTGTAACTGGTCCAGGGGCTCCATGCATCCTTGGCATAGACTATCTCAGGAGAGGGTATTTCAAAGACCCAAAAGGGTATAGATGGGCTTTTGGTATCACTGCCTTGGAGATAGAGGAAATGAAGCAGCTGTCCACCTTGCCCGGTCTCTCAGAGGATCCTTCTGTTGTGGGGTTGCTGAAGGTCGAAGAACAACAAGTGCCAATTGCGACCACAACAGTGCACTGGCGGCAATATCGCACCAACCGAGACTCCTTGATTCCCATCCATAAGCTGATCCGCAGACTGGAGAGCCAAGGAGTGATCAGCAGGACCCGCTCACCCTTTAATAGCCCCATATGGCCAGTGCAAAAGTCTAATGGAGAGTGGAGACTAACAGTAGACTATTGTGGCCTGAACGAAGTCACACCACCATTGAGTGCTGCCGTACTGGACATGCTAGAACTTCAATATGAACTGGAGTCAAAGGCAGCCAAGTGGTATGCCACAATTGATATTGCCAATGCATTTTTCTCAATCCCTTTGGCAGCAGAATGCAGGCCACAGTTTGCTTTCACTTGGAGGAGCGTCCAGTACACTCGGAACCGACTGCCCCATAGGTGGAAACACAGCCCTACCATCTGCCATGGATTGATCCAGAGTGCACTGGAACAGGGGCAAGCTACAGAACACCTGCAATATACTGATGACATCATCGTGTGGGGTGATACAGGGGAAGAAGTTTTTGAGAAAGGGAGGGAGATAATCCAAGTCCTGCTGAAGGCTGGTTTTGCCATAAAACGGAATAAGGTCAAGGGACCTGCACAGGAGATTCAATTTTTGGGAATAAAATGGCAAGATGGACGTCTCCAGATCCCCACAGACGTGATCAACAAGATAACAACGTCTCCACCAACTAACAAGAAAGAAACACAAGCTTTCTTAGGTGTTGTGGGGTTCTGGAGAATTACAATCTGATTGTAAGCCCTCTCTACCACGTGACCCGGAAGAAGAATGATTTCAAATGGGGCCCTGAGCAACAACAAGCCTTTGAACAAATTAAACGAGAAATAGTTCATGCAGTAGCCCTTGGACCAGTCCGGGCCGGGCCAGATGTGAAAAATGTGCTCTATACCGCAGCTGGGGAGAATGGTCCTACCTGGAGCCTCTGGCAGAAAGCTCCAGGGGAGACTCGAGGTCGACCCCTCGGCTTTTGGAGTCGGGGATATAAAGGATCCGAGGCCAGCTACACTGCCACTGAAAAAGAGATACTGGCAGCCTATGAAGGGTTTGGAGCTGCTTCAGAAGTGATTGGAAGTGAAGCGGAGCTCCTCCTGGCACCCCGGTTGCCTGTGCTGGGCTGGATATTCAAAGGCAGGGTCTCCTCTACACATCATGCAAGTTCCTGTGGTGCACATATAAAATTTGTTGGGGAAGACAGTCTGGGTTATTCCTGCTTCAGGTAAAGGCAAACCCACTCGTGGGGTTGCTTTTGCTCAGGGACCTGGATATACTTGGTGGGTAATGCGGGAAGATGGGGAAGTCCGATGTGTACCTCAAGGGGATTTGATTTTGTGGGACAACAGCCAATGAACTCAATTGTACGCTGTTGCCTGCTCTATAACACTTTTATAGCCCACCAGCTAGATATCTTCAGGTCGCCAGCAACTGACCCTGACTTCCCTCCGATCATCACCTCAACAAAGAATGAATTTTGATGAAACCAGACGAGCTCAGCAGTGACCAGATGAGTTTGGCGGTATCATCAGCAGGCAACAATCCAACACTACATACCGTCCCTGCTGCTCTGAAAGACTATTACAAGAGATGGAGCCTGACATCATGGACTGGATGAGTTCAGCAATTTTACAGGGATTGGTCCATGGACTAGGGAATGATATCTTTCTCTGTGTGTGGGTGTGGGTGTATATATATGTGTATATATGGGACAGGGGCGATGGTGTGTTGAGAGTTGTGGCATCTGAGCATGACGTGAATGCTATGGAATAAGGGGTGGATACTGTCCTGGGTTCAGCTATAGCAGTCATTTTTCTCCTTCTTAGTAGCTGGTGCAGTGCTGTGTTTTTTAACTTTCAGCCTGGGAGCAACGCTGATAACACCGATGTTTTTAGTTGTTGCTAAGTAATGTTTATTCCAACCAAGGACTTTCTCAGTCTCATGCTTTGCCAGGGAGGAGGGGAAGCCGGGAGGAAGCAGAGACAGGACACCTGACCCAAACTAGCCAAAGGGGTATTCCATACCACAGCACGTCATGCCCAGTATATAAACTGGGGGGAGTTACCCGGAAGGCCCAGATCACTGCTCGGGTCGGGCTGGGTATCGGTCGGCGGGTGGTGAGCAATTGTATCCTCTCCCCTTGTTATTTCACTAATCGTTATTATCATTGGTGGTGGCAGTAGTGGTTTTGTGTTATACCTTAGTTGCGGGACTGCTCTTATCTCAACCCGTGGGAGTTGCATTCTTCCCATTCTCCTCCCCATCCCTCCGGGAGCGGGGGGAGGAAGAAGGGGGGGGGGGGGGGAGTGAGCGAGCGGCTGTGTGGTTCTGAGTTACCGGCTGGGCTCAAACCACGACAGGAGGGCAGCCGGCTCCGTGAGGCGCAGCACATCAACAAGTCCCTCTTGGCGCTGGGGGACATCATTTACGCCCTGTGCTCCTGGCAGGGCCACATGCCCTTCCACAACTCCAAGCTGACCTACCTGCTGCAGGACTCGCTCAGTGGCAACAGCAAGACCCTCATGATGGTCCAGGTAGGGGCTGAGCACCCGGTGCCTGTCTGTAGCAGCGTGGGGTGTGGGGATGGTTTTGGTCTCTGCTGTGGGAAGCAGGAGGGCTGTTAGAGGCAGGAGCTGGACTGGAAGGGGGACAGGGCTTGGCTGTAGGGTCTGCAACCACGGGGCCAGGGGAAGCTCTGTCCTCATCTCTGCACCCTAGACAAGGCCAAGGGATGGGGGATGAACTCAGAGGGCCACACTCCTGCCCTCCCTGCCTGCACATGAGTACTGGCTCTATGCGCACGATGTCTTTGCATGTTGGTATCTCCCCATCCCCTCTCCTGCTGGGAGGATGTTGGACTCTGGCAGCCCCTCCATCCTTGCCCTGTGATTGCCCCCTGCCACCTGCCGCAGCTTTTTCTGGCTGTCCCTCAAGCCAGGGCAGTTGGTGACAGGGGATCCGACCAGATCACATGGAGCTGGCCCAGGTGTGGATGGACAGGGCTATCCTGGGAGCGGCAAGTTAATAACAGCATCTGGCTGGGGCATGGCCTGGTGTGTTGGCTGGGGCGGGAGGGCAGCCCTGAGGGTGCAGGCAGCTGGTGGGGTGACTTTCTGCCCACAGGTCTCCCCTGCCAAGAACACTAGCGAGACGCTGTGCTCCCTCAAGTTTGCCGAGAGGGCTTGCTCTGTGGAGCTGGGTCCTGTCTCCCACAAGGCTGAGCTGGACTCCTGGCCCAGCCAGAAGCAGCTAGAGGTAACCGAGGAGCCGCTGGTACTCATCCTCTTCCCTCTCACTCCTGGGAAGGGGGGGGTGTCTTCCTGTTTTGCCCCCATGCATGGCCCCAAGGCTGTTTGCTGTTGGGTGTCCCCCTGGAGCCACCTCCATTAGGGACCATCACCTGGTGGGGCACAGGCTGTCCCAAGCAGTGGCATCCAGCTGATGCTGCCACTTTGGCTCTTCCAAGCCATTTTACACCAGCCCCATGGTACCCCCAGAGCACATTTGGACACCACGTTGCCCGTGAGCCCATCCCTGTTTCTTCCCTCTGGGACTGGCATGGGTTGACCCTGGGGCCGTACCCCATCATCTCCTCCCAGGGTGACTCTCCAGGGACCACAGCACCCCCTGGCTGGGGCCACGCATCCCCCAGTCCAGGGCAGCTCTCCATCCGCACCACCTCCACCTGCAGGAAGCTCCAGCCCTCAGGTGGGTGGTGGGACACCCCAGCCTTGCTCTGTACCCTGGGTACCCCGCCAGGGTCCATCATCATCATCAGAGGCTCCTGCCCCCAGCCTCATCCCAGACAGGCACTGGCAGGCAAAGCCAGTGGGGGGGGAGCTAGCTGATTTGTGATCAGCTCATTAACTAGTAGCTAGTTAGCACTTCCCCAAGAGCGCCCCAGTGTGAAGCCGCAGCCTGGGGTGCCCATGGGCTGAACCTTTTTCCCTTCGATTTTAGCCTGAATTAGGGGCAGCCGCAGCTGCCAGGTGAGTGCCTGCGGCTGGGAGCCAGTGGAGGGCTCTGCTTGGCCCCGCGCAGGGCAGGGCAGGGGCACCGGGCTCTGCCACTTGCAGGAATGCTCATGGGATGCTTGTGGGACCAGCTCAATGCAGCACCCACTGGAATGCTGCCGATGGGGCCAGGGCAGCAATGGCCATGCCCCCTGTGACCCACGTGTCTCTTCCCCCAGGGAAGCTGAGGCCAGTGCCCCTGTGACAAGTGCCAGCCCTGGCACCAAACCTGCTGCAGGACCAGGCCCCTCATGGTGCTACTGAGAGCTGGCTGCTGGGAAACATGAAGGCTTCAGTGCTGTCCCCTTGCCCAGCAGGACTCTCAACCAGAGGGTAACGGCACCTCTCACATGAGCAGCATGGGGCCAGGGTCTCCCAGCAGCCAGACCCCCATTACAGGGTGGGGACAGTGGTGCTGGGCAGGGATCTGCCCCTCAGACCCTCAGCTCTGTGACTTTTCATTGTCACTGGATGGATGTTTTTAGCCTGAGTGGGAGCTCCTGGGTGCTCCCTCCATCTCTTCAGCTTTGTTTCTAGAGGTATCTGGCTGGAGGGGGTGCTCAGAGCCAGGTGAGCTCCTGGAAATGTCTCTGGGGGCCCAGCCTGGGGCTGCATTGGGGCAGCTGCCTCGTGTCTTGCAGAGCAGCGCTTCCTCTATTTTAAGCCAGAAAACAAATCCCAGCAGCTCCTTTCCCTGTAGGTTTCTTAAGCCCTGTTGTTGCATGGAGGCACCCCGGTGCCTGCATGAGCCAAGCTGCCATTCCCCATGGTGCCAGTGCTGCCCTGGCACAGTGGTACACGGCACCAGGGTGGGTTTAGCAGTCTCGAATGAAGCTATTGTAAAGTTCTTTACCAGCTGTCTTGTCAAGAGATATCACAGTGTAGTCAAGATGAAAGTGTTTGAAATATTTATACCTTGTTTACATGGTCTTGGAATGGAAAACAAGTGGAAAACAAACAAAAAACTCCTCCACCCCTCCAGCCCAAAAGCTGTTTGGTTTATGTGTCAGGATGGAGGCTGGCAGGGGCATGGGAGGAGGTGGCATTGCCCCTCAGACCTCTGAGCACCCAACCTTGGGTATACTTCCTATTGCTGCACATACATACCCAACTGGATGCACTGATGGCTCCTTCCCACCAGCTCCCCTCCTCTTGCTCTTCCACAGCATATTCTATTAAAAAGAAAGCAAGAAAGGGAAAAAAAAATTAGCCTTTTGTAAGAATAATGTTTCTATGTATTTTAATAATTAAAAAAAGCCTGGTTTGTAACAAAACTTCTTTCAAATTAGCTGTTAAAGCCAGTCCTTTTGTACTGCTGTTGTTTCTGCAGCAGGATGGGTGGGTGCTCCCTCCCCTTGCACAGTGCCTCCTCACAGCTGGGAAAGCCCATAAGATGACTCCTCCTGGAGCTGTGCCTGGGTAAGCCTGGCACCACAGCCCCCAGACTGCAGCTACCCAGATCCCTTTGTTACTAGGAGATGGAGCTGTCAAACACTAAGTAAGCCCCAACGTTGCAGCATATTGCTCCATCTCATGCTTCTCCCTGCTGTGGGGGCTGGAGACGGGGCTTTGTTACACCCCAGTTAGGTCTGGGCATGGGATCATCACCAGAAAGGCCCTGGGTGAGGCAGCAAGCAGCAGCAGTGCAGGCAGGACACACATGAAGCAGGCAGCATCTTCAGCCCCGGTCCTGCAACAGCACATTGCCAGGGCCTCTTGCTGCACAAGCCACCCTCAGAGCCACTGAGGAGAGCGGGACACTCCCCTTCATTCCTAAATCTTGACCGTGTTTGGATGAAGTATCAGCAAGATTGGGATTGCTTTTAGCTTTTTTTTTTAGCTTTTTTTTTTATGTTGTTTTCTTTTTTTTTGCTTGAGAGGTGGGACTGTGCAAACCTCATGAAGTTCAAAAGGGCAAGGTCCTACACCTGAGTTGAGGCAATCCCCAGCAGAAACACAGGCTGGGGGAGACTGGATGGAGCAGCCCTGAGGAGAAGGACTTGGGGGTGTTGAGTGAGGAGAAGCCCCCCGTGACCCGGCTTCAGTGTGCACTTGAGCCCAGAACCCCCCCCCCTGTGCTGGGCTGCACCCCCAGAGCATGAGCAGCAGGTCGAGGGAGGGGATTCTCACCCTCTACTGCGCTCTGAGGAGACCCCCCCTGCAGTCCTGCATCCAGCTCTGGGGCAACAACACGAGAGGGACGTGGAGCTGTTGGAGTGAGTCCAGAGGAGGCCACGGAGATGCTGCGAGGGCTGGAGCAGCTCTGCTCTGGAGACAGACTGAGAGAGCTGGGCTGGTTCAGCCTGGAGAAGAGAAGGCTCTGGGGACACCTTAGAGCAGCCTCCAGTGCCTAAAGGAGCTACAAGAAACCTGGAGAGGGGCTTTAGACAAAGGCCTGTAGGGACAGGACAAGGGGGAATGGCTTTAACCTGGCAGAGGGGAGATTGAGATGAGCTCTTAGGCGGAAGTTGTTCCCTGTGAGGGTGGCGAGGCGCTGGCACAGGTTGCCCAGAGAAGCTGTGGCTGCCCCATCCCTGGCAGTGTTCAAGGCCTAGTCTCAGGTGGGCAGAGCAGCCTGGCTCGCAAGAGAGGCAAACCCACTGCTCCTTTCCTCAGAGGACACCTCCTCTTCTTTCTCATCTGGAGGATCAGCTGAAGCCCCTCAGTCCCTCAGGGTCTGGCCCTTTCTGGGGTCATACCTCTCCCTGGAGCAGGGTCTTGTCTGGCAGCACCAGCTTTGCTGGGAATCTTGAGGCCATGCACTGCTTCGCACAGGAGCCCTCCCATTTCCCAACCAGGAGCACAAATGCTGTGGTCCCCCCACCCCAGGCTTCACCCCCCCAGGCAGACAGAGCATCGGGCAGACTCCCGGGTTGGGGCCATGTCTCTGTCTCACCGAGGCAAGCTGTGCCCCAACAAGTCCTGGTACCCACAGCCCAGTAAATCACAGGTACTGGTGAGTTTTTCTTCCTCACCAGCTGCGGTTCCTCCTGAGCCAGTGGCATTTTGGTAGCCAAGACTTTTGAGAGGCTGGGAAAGGGGACAGCAGGGAGCATCTGCAACCTGGGCCACCAGCCTGGGCTTAGGGACAGGGTGCCTGTGGCTGGAGGTGGCAGCACTGCCCAAGCTTGTGAGCTTGGACTCCTGGCTCCTTGTACCCCCTTCTTGGTGGTCCCAAGCAGCCCAGGTGCCCAGCCAGGGATAGGAGAGGCAAGATGCCCCTGCGAAGTTCAGGGGTGTTGGGTGCATCCCCACATAGAGAGGGGGTCCCTTACTCCACAGGCAATTTCCATAATGGATGGGCAGGTCCTTTCTGGAGCAATTGCAAGAGCTGGGACACCTGGGTCCAACCTGGGTCCTGCTTCTCTCCTGGAGCTGGGGCTCTGCTGCCCCATCCCTGGCATGGGGCTAATACCAGCCCCCACCCAGCTGTGCCAAAGGAAGCCATGGCCTGATCCTGCAGCTCTATGGCTGTGTGATGCTGCCAAGCCTCCACCGAGTCCCCCCATGAGTGTTGCCAGCACCATGAGATGGATGCAGCTGCTCTTCTGGGAACACGGAGAGAAACAGGACTGCTGAAAGCTGGGACAAACTCCATCACCTTGGCTGGTGGTCTGCAGAGCTGGTGGTACAGGATTGTTGCCCACCTACTGTGGCTGTGAGGTTTTGGCTGAGCTCAGGAGGCTGATAGATCTGTGAGCATCTCTCTCCAGCCCCCTGGGAATCACCCTTGGTGAGTGCTTTGCCAGCCCAAGTGAGGCCAGTGGCTCCCCAGGAACCTGTCCTTCCACCCTCCAAGACAAGGCTCATCCCAAGGATCACATGCTGGAGCTGGGCTGTCAGGGACGGTGCTGGCCATGGTAACTTGGAGGTCAGGGATGCCCAAGCACCTCAAGGTGCTCCAGGACACATGTTCCTCAAGAAGCCTTGGTGAGAGGCCAGATGGGCAGGTCTCCCTGCTCAAACGCTTGCCAAGTGGTGTCGGCTTTTCCTTTGCACAAGTTCCGGGCGGTTGTGCTCATGCAGCTCATTCTCTCTCCCTCTTTCCTCTCCTGCCTGATGTTTCCTGCCTTGCTCACTGCCTTTTGCTGGCTTTGCCCTTTGTGTCAGGCTTATCTCCTGGCTCTGGGCAGTGTCAGACCTCAGCGTCCCCCCTGCCCACCGTGATGGCAACATGCAGCCCTGTGTCCTTTCACCAGACTGCAGCAGCATGCCCAGGAGACAGTTGGAATGCCAGCTCCACCCTGGGAGCATGAGCAAGCCAGCTCTGGGCTGGAATACCCAGGGGTCAGCATGGCCCAGAGTGCTTCATATATTGTTCAGATGCTCACTTTGCAAGCTTGAGCTCACTGGGACGGCCACTGCTCCCTGTCTAGCTGTAACTGCTCAAGAAGTGGTAGGCTGGGTCTGGCTCCACCATAGCCACATCACCTGTGTGAGCATCCTTTTGCATTCAGTGTTGGGACTGGCACTGTTGAACATCTTTGTCATTGACATGGACAGTGGGATCGAGCACCCTCAGCAAGTTTGCTGATGACACGAAGCTGTGTGGTGTGGTCGACATGCTGGAGGGAAGGGATGGGATCCAAAGGGACTTGGACAAGTTGCAGAGATGGGACCTTGTGAACCTCATGGAGTTCAACCAGGCCAAGTGCAAGGTCCTGCCCCATGGTCAGGGCAATCCCAGCAGGCACAGCTACAGGATGGGCAGTGACTGGATGGAGAGCAGCCCTGAGGAGAAGGACTTGAGAGTGTTGGGTGATGAGAAGCCCCCCATGACCTGGTTTCAGTGTGTGCTGGGCTGCATGGCCAGAGCGTGAGCAGCAGGTTGAGGGAGGGGATTCTCACCCTCTGCTCCACTCTGGGGAGACCCCCCTGCAGTCCTGATCCAGCTCTGGGGCAACAACACCAGATGGACATGGAGCTGTTGAAGTGAGGTGAGAGAAGGCCACAGAGATGCTGCGAGGGCTAATGCAGCTCTGCTCTAGAGACAAGCTGAGAGAGCTGGGCTGGTTCAGCAGCCTGGAGAAGGCTCCTAGGACACCTTAGAGCAACTTCCAGTACTTAAAGGGGCTACAAGAAAGGTGGAGAGGGGCTTTGGACAAAGGCCTGTAGGGACAGGACAAGGGGGAATGGCTTTAACCTGGCAGAGGGGAGATTGAGATGAGATCTTAGGAAGAAGTTGTTCCCTGTGAGGGTGGTGAGGTGCTGGTACAGGTTGCCCAGAGAAGCTGTGGTTGCCCCATCCCTGGCAGTGTTCAAGGCCAGGTCAGACAGGGCTTGGAGCAACCTAGTCTAGTGGAAGGTTTCCCTACTCATGGCAGAGGGGTGGAACTGGATGAGCCACAAACAAGGATGTTCTCTGGGCTGGGAACTACCCAGCAGAATGAAACCCTCTCCTGGGATTTCAACAAGTGAAACCCAGCCAGTGCTGCCACTCCAGCTTGCTCACCACCCCAGCCTCCCAGCAGGAAGGGTGAGAAGGGCCAGCTCCCTCCAGGACACACAGGGAGCAGAGCCCTGCTTTACCTGGACCCTCCCAACTGGGAGATGTGCCAAGGTGAACAGGGCTTCAAAAGATTCAGTCATTTAACACTTCTTACTAAAAAAGTTACAAATCTTTTAATGAACTCCATTATAAGTTACAGTTTCCTGGAGAACAGGCTCCAATGTATAATAACATGGAAGACAGGCTGGGAGGAGCAGGGGAAGCACCAGCAAGGACCTCTTTCCCTGCTGGAAAGAGGGACAGAAAGGTTCTGACAGACATTTGGGGGGGAGGGGAACAACCCAAAAACTCTGAGCGGTCCAGTGGATATAGAAAGACATTAGTCCACATACCTGTTTCTCAGCCCTCCCACATCTTTACCCCCAATTGTAAAAATATATGGGAAGTCCTGTTTAAGTTACATATTTTAACAGCTCCAGGTAGACCTCAGTTCCCAGCCAGTCTGAAGATATTAACCTTCTGCAGCCCAGGGTGCCAGCAGGGCTTTCTGAGAAGCCAAGAGGCAGCATCTTCTCAATACAGGTCCTTGAGGCTACCCCAGGCATGGAGTCCTGGCTCATGTCTGATGAAGTAAGCCCAAGGGGCCAGTCCCACAGGGCAGGTGGAATCCTTCTGCAGGGAAAGGGCACTCCACCCCACAGCAGGCTTTTGTGGGCAACACACTGCAGAGAGAGCAGGGCCAGCCAGCCCCAACCCACAGAACCAAGAGCCAACAGCCCACACAGGTGAAGATGTGACAGTGGGCTCAGAGCCCTCCCATCAGGGAGAGGCCAGCACACACAGATGGAGCAGCTGACAGCTTGATGCCAAGATGAAAAGCTGAAATGAAGCTGTTTTCCTGGGGGGGCTTTGTGGGGCCCTCCACCAGGCAGATCCCATCACGCAGCACAGATGTCTCTCTGCTCAGGTCCTCCATCCAGCCCATAAGGCACCAGGGCTGGGCAAGCAACCAGCCAGCAAGATCCCACTTCCCTACTGTGCTGTGGGGAAGATGAACACACAGAGAGGTGAAATCCAGCCAGACCAAGTGGAGCTTGGCCACCTTCATTTGCATATGAGGAGGTGGTGGCTGTCACTCCAGGACAGCCATGAGGAGATGCAGTTCCCAAAAGGCACTACCATGGTGGCTGCTGAGCCCAGACTTGTTCTTGATAATGCTGCTGATGTTTTTCAGCTGCTTGTAGCACAGCCTGCATTTATGGAGCCTGCAAAAGCCAGACAGCAGACACAGCATGAATCCTCAGCTGCTGAAGAGATGTGTTTGTTCCTGCAGTGCCAAAGATGCAACACAAGCAGGTGAGAAAACACAAGCCCTGTATATGGCCTGGAAGAGGCTGAAATGTGAGCATAGCTCTGCAGAAACACCATGTATTCAGCCCACATCCTGATGACACAGGAGAATGGCATCCACATAAGGGCTCTAATACTCCTCCTTTCCCCTTTGGCAGTAAAGTCCAGGGAGGAAGGAGGTGGTGTTTTCAGAAGGCAAATTCTCAGAGTAGAGCTATCCTGTGAATGAACTGGAAATCCAGGGCCCAGCTGACAACTCATGTGTCTCGTGAGGTAGAGGGTGAAGCCACAGGGTGGTTTTACTCCTGACATACACTTTGCTTAGGTATGACTCAATACACAGTGACAGAGGGAAAAGCAGTCCTTGGTCTTTTCTCATGGCAGGAGGGTTTGGTGTTGGCAGACAAGAAGAAAGGCATGCCCAGTCTAGTATCAAAGCCTCAATGGCAAGGAGCAAAGCTCACCCAAGAGAAAGGCTGGTTCAAAAAGGGAGCAAGTGGAGGAGGTAAGTGCCTCACCTTTCCTCTCTGGTGATCTCCACTCCAACAGAAGGTGGTGCAGCAAGGATGTCAGTGACCAGTGGTGGGAATCTCTGGAGAATGAGATTCAGGGAGGTGCAGCCAGTCTGCACGTAACTGAAAAACAGAGAATCAGGTCCCACTTGAGTTTCATTCCTGTCCTCCCAGCACACAGCTGTCACTCACATCCAGTCACTGGGGACAATCCACTCAACCAACCCCCATCCACCACCTGTAACCTGGTAAGGAAAGCAACAGCCAAGTACCCACACATCTTGGTTTTGAGTCAAGACTTGACAATGTGAGTCCTTTCAAAAGGTCCTGGCATATTCCCTGCTAAGTGGGACCTTTCTGCTCAAGAGCACAGATGTCCTGCTGAGGAGACCTGGAATAGCAGACATTCCATCTTAAGAGAGACTGCATATTTTTTGCCACCTACTGATGAGGTTCAAAGCAATCCTCCAAGTGACCCCGAGGCTGCTGCAGGATTTCACTCCCCTTGTCCCATGTTGACGGTTTTATTCTCATCTGTGCAGAGTCCACTTGTTCTACATGGATGTGACCCCTCCTGGCTGCCAGAGCTGTCCTCAATCCAACACACCTACTCCAAATCTCAATATCCTGCTCTTCCTGCCCATACAGACTTTCCATAACCCTTCCCCCACACACTCAGCAACTCCATTGCTCTTTTCCAGGTGTCCTATCAGCATTATACTGTATCTGCTGTGATTTTCCAGGATGTTCTTTTAGCTACCAAACACACATAGGAGCAATCCTAGGAGCATCTCCACCTTGTCCCCCAACACACCATGTTCTTGGGGCCTCACCTTTCATATTTACTTTGGAGTAGTTTTTCTTATCTGTGGCAGGACTATAGTACACAAATCCAGCTTCCAGAGAGACCTGAAAAGAACACAAGCTGAGTCTGGAGACTGAGGCTTTATAAGGCTGAGTTGACACAAATAATGCTTTTGGGGGGGGGGGGGGGGAGCCCAGGCAGCAGCACTCAAGTTTATTGAGCAAGTTTCACTGACTCCCCCTTGTAATGAGAAGTGGCAGGTTCTGACGTATTTTGATTCAGCAGAATCACTTTAATGAAGCCCTAGGACTTCAATTTTCCTTGCAAGGCACCATTTGCCCATCGAAAGTGCCCCATACATCTCCAGCAGTCACTGGCGCTGCAGACTTGAAGACATGACTACAAGCACATGCATTTCATGCTGCCATGGCCCACTGGACACAAGGCAGGTATAAAGCAGTGCTCCTGACACCAAGCCAGATGGCTCTTTGGTATCCCAGGGGCTGCCCCCACCCAGGATTCACGGGTTTTGGTTGACAATATTCAAGAGGTCCACGACAACAGACAGATCATTGATCACCACTGCAGAGTCCACAGAGTTCTGGGAGAGAAGGGGAAGAAGTCACCAAGTGCAAAGCTCAAACTGGCTAGGCTAGTGCAATTGATATAAAGTGTTGCTTTTCAAAAACAAGGTAGAGGAAATGTGGAGTTCGCGAGGGAAGAGAAGACAACTCTCTTGTGAGAAAGTTTTCTCCACATTTCTTTGTGGCCATTCAAGTGCAGGTGGGACACAGCAGCACTCTGCCTGGGGACAAAAGCTATGAGACCCTGCATTTTGTGCAACAGGCAAAACTGGCCCCAGGCAAGCCAGAAGAGCTGCTCAGCTGCTCCCATCACATAGAATCACAGACTGGTTTGGGTTGGAAGGGACCTTAAAGCTCATCCAGTTCCAACCCCCTGCCACAGGCAGGGACACCTTCCACTAGACTAGGTTGCTCCAAGCCTTGTCCAACCTGGATCTACTGCTACCACCAATGATAATAATGATTAGTGAAATAACAAGGGGAGAGGATACAATTGCTCACCACCCGCCGACCGATACCCAGCCCGACCCGAGCAGTGATCTGGGCCTTCCGGGTAACTCCCCCTGGTTTATATACTGGGCATGACGTGCTGTGGTATGGAATACCCCTTTGGCCAGTTTGGGTCAGGTGTCCTGTCTCTGCTTCCTCCCGGCTTCCCCTCCTCCCTGGCAGAGCATGAGACTGAGAAAGTCCTTGGTTGGAATAAACATTACTTAGCAACAACTAAAAACATCGGTGTTATCAGCGTTGTTCCCAGGCTGAAAGTTAAAAAAACACAGCACTGCACCAGCTACTAAGAAGGAGAAAAATGACTGCTATAGCTGAACCCAGGACACATCCCTTCCCTCCAGCGTATCAACCGAACCACACAGCTTGGTGTCATCAGCAAACTTGCTGAGGGCGCACTCAATCTCATTGTCCACATTGCCAACAAAGATGTTGAACAGGATCGGTCCCAACACCAACCCGTGAGGGACACCACATGTTACTGGTCTCCAATCGGACATTGAGCCGTTGACCACAACTCTTTGCGTGCGGCCATCCAGCCAATTCTTTATCCACTGAGTGGTCCATCCATCAAATTTCTCTCGAGTTTACAGACAAGGATGTCATGCGGGACAGCATCAAAGGCTTTGCACAAGTCCAGGTAGATGACGTCAACTGCTCTGCCCCTATCCATCAGTTCCGTAGCCCCATCATAGAAGGCCACCAAATTGGTCAGGCAGGATTTCCCCTTAGTGAAGCCATGTTAGCTGTCACCAACCACCTCGTTGTTTTTCATGTGCCTTAGCATGCTTTCCAGGAGTATCTGCTCCAAGATTTTGCCAGGCACGGAGGTGAGACTGACTGGTCTGTAGTTCCCTGGGTCTTCCACCTTCCCCTTCTTGAAAATGGGGGTTCTATTACCCTTCTTCCAGTCATCAGGAACTTCACCTGACTGCCAGGATTTTTCAAATATGATGGACAGTGGCTTAGCAACTTCATTTGCCAGCTCCTTCAGGACCCGTGGATGGATTTCATCAGGTCCCATGGACTTGTGCACGTTCAGGTTCTTAAGATGGTCTCGAACCTGATCCTCTCCTACAGTGGGCCTAAGGTCTTCATTCTCACAGTCCCTGCATCTGCCTTCCAAGACTTGGGTGGTATGATCAGAGCACTTGCCAGTGAAGACTGAGGCAAAGAAGTCATTAAGAACCTCAGCCTTCTCCAAATACAGGGTAGCCAGTTCTCCTGATAGCTTCCAGAGAGAACCCACATTATCCCTAGTCTGTCTTTTGTTTGCAACATACCTATAGAAGCCTTTCCTGTCACATTTCACATCCCTTGCCAGATTTCATTCTAACTGGGCCTTATATTTCCTAACCTGGTCCCTAGCTTCCCGGACAACATCCCTGTAATCTTCCCAGGCTGCCTGTCCTCACTTCCACCTTTTATAAGCTTCTTTTTTCCTTCTAAGTTTTCTCATCAGCTCCTTATCCATCCATGGAGGCCTCCTGGCCCTCCTGCCACATTTCCTTCTAGTTGGGACACAACACTCCTGAGCTTGGAGCAGGAGATCCTTGAATATCAACCAGCAGTCTTGGGCCCCCCTGCCCTCCAGGGCTTTGTCCCATGGAACCTTACTGAGCAGGTTCCTGAAGAGGCCAAAGTCTGCTCTCTTGAAGTCCAGGGCAGTGAGCTTGCTGCATGCTCCTCTCACTGTCCTGAGGATCTTGAACTCAACCATCTCATGATCACCACAGCCAAGGCTGCCCTGGAGCATCACATTTCCAACCAGCCCCTCCCTGTTGGTGAGCATGAGGTCAAGCATGGCACCTCTCCTTGTCGGCTCCTCTATTACTTGCAAGAAGAAATTGTCTTCCAAAATCAGATCAGCTACTCTACACTGGTAGAGCCAAACTATTTTATAACTGAACCGATTCTGTCTGAATTGCAAAAGTTGTTTTTATTATTTATGCCACCTGCTATCTGCCTTCTTAGCTCAGCTAGTGTAAGTCTATCATCTATCTTCATTACATACTCTATGAAGAAATAGCAACCTCTAAGAACTAGTCATTTTATGGATTCCTGCTAGAATGTACTCAAGAGATGCACGATACCTTTGCAAACTTGTTCTAGGATTTGAGAAAAATGCAATAAATAAAGCATGACTCAGCAGTTGGCCTTTAAAGGAACAGAGCTTGATGAGCTCATAGCTTTTATGATTTATTAAAAATTAGGTCTTTGTCTATTTAAATGGCCATGCAAGAGCAGAAGAGGAGAAAAATCAGTTGAGGAAAAACAAGTTAGAACTTAAGAATGAGAACAAGGGGTCAGCAAGTGAGGGATTCCTGGGCTTGTGCAGAACCTAATATACTTAAAACTTCCAATTTTATTTCGGATCTTTTTAAGGTTGACAATTTTAAGCAGAGAGTCTGAATACAAATTCTATATACTAGTTACTCTACACATGCATGGAAACTCATCTGGAATATAGTTCTCACCACACTTGAGTCAAAACCCTAGAAACTCTTTCCTCAGATCAGTCTCCACAATACATGTACAAATTTCTGCTCGAGTGTGCATACACAGCTCTACAGTCTCAGTAGGAAGTGCACAAAAGCTCTTAAGAGGGATGGAAATTAAGATAAAAGCAATGACAGGCTCCTGCTCCTTTGTAAGTTCAGAACCTTCTGGGTTAGCATAGGTATTAAGCATAATGATATTATAAAAAGCATGCATTAACAGAACTCATGGAAACATACTTTTGGCAGCTTCCAGGTCCCAAACTCGAATGGACCCTGACTGGGACCCTGCAAGAATGTTTCTCATTCATATTGACCTGTAGGCTCTCAATGGGTGATGTATGACCTGTCAAGCTCTGCAAAGAAAACCACAAATCACCATCAACAGCTACTGACACAGCCCTGTCCACAATGGCATTGTTCATGTATTTATCCATGAGTTGGAACCACCTGGCTGTACCACTGTTCCTGTTTCCACATCAGCTACCAGTATGGTAGAACACCCTAAAGACCAGCTTTAACCTGACAGAGGGGAGATTGAGATGAGATCTTAGGAAGAAGTTTTTCCCTGTGAGGGTGGTGAGACACTGGCACAGGTTGCCCAGAGAAGCTGTGGCTGCCCCATCCCTGGCAGTGTTCAAGGCCAGGTTGGACAGGGCTTGGAGCAACCTGGTCTAGTGGAAGGTGTCCCTGCCCATGGCAGGGGGTTGGAAGTGGATGAGCTTTAAAGTCCCTGCCAACCCAAATCACTCCATGATTCTATGACCATCACTGCATATAGCACCATGCATGTATCTCCCACATCATCTCACTTTCTAGGGCACACTGACTAATTTTGAAAGAATGCATTAACAGAGAGATGGTGTTACAGGGATCGAAGAATTCCAGGTGGAGAAGGACATAAGCCACGCACACACACACCCCCCTCAAACTCCTAGAAAGTTTATTACAAGATCCAGAATAGATATAAAATCCAGAGATATAACAAGCTAGAAAGAGAGATAACTAAAGGCTACCAAAAAATAGGTTAGGCACAGATTCTTACCGACCCACACACTTGTCCAATGACCAAAAGGCCAGCTCCGAGGTGCATCATGAAGAGATGGGGTGGCAGGCACTACTTTAGCGGGTGTCCCCGCGGAGGTAATGTTGACCTTAAATGGTAGTTGGATCCACCTCCTTCTCGATCTCTCTCGAACCCCGGGCTTTTTAAATGCCAAAAGTGCAGACTCATCCTGATGCAGGGGGCCAGCCTGTGTCAGGAGGAGTGGCCTTGTTGGCTCTTTTCCCCTGCGCACACTCATTCTGGATGATTGGGGTGGTCCACCACAGACCAATTCCACAGTGTTAGACCCATCCAACACATACCACCACGTGGTCCGTGGACCATCTCTGAGTCAAACTAATCGTCTCCATCTGTGGAGATTTTCCTCCTCCCCTTCCTTCTTCATCATCACCTCAGTAACTGCTCCAGCAAATAGAGGAAGTTAGCGGAGTATTGGGAGTGGGCTGCCACGGACCAATTCCAATGTGTTAGACCTGTCTAACACATACCACCACGTGGTCCGTGTGTGGTCCATCTCTGAGTTGAACTAATCGTCTCCATCTGTGGAGAAAGTAAAAAACCCGGCTGGATACAATCCTGGACAGTCTGCTTTAGGTGACCCTGCTTGGGCAGGAGGCCACCATGGACCAATTTCTTATCGTTAGATCCGTCTGACACATGCCACCGTGTGGTACATGTGTGGTACATGTGTGGTCCATCTCCGAGTCAAACCAATGGTCTCCATCTGTGGACAAAGTCAAAGCCCCACTGGATACAGTCCTGGGCAGTCTGCTTTCAGTAGCCCTGCTTGAGCAGGGGGTTTGGATCAGATCATCTCAAGAGGTCCCTTCCAACCTTCAGCATTCTGTGATTTGTGCGAACCACAGGTAGCCTGGCCTATGTTTCCCTCCTGGATGGCCCTCTTATAACAGAGGAGGCCATCCCTCACATCAAGGTCTGGCATGACATATGTCCCCACCACCCAACACCTAGTGGGTTGCAGCCAGCAGCGGAGCTAAAGGTTCTTCTTGGTGGCAAACACAGAGGCCACCCAGTCTTGCCCTTGACTATGGTAGGAGGCGTTTGGCCAGGCTCAGTCCTTGCACCTCTGTCAATGCAGAGTTTCATCTGCCTCATCCAGTAACAAGTTACTACCATGGCAATGCACACACAGATTTGCATTAGCAGAATAACCGCTACAGGGTGCCGCAACGCGTTGAGGACGTTGGTGGCCGTGAGGGACCAGCCAAAGAAAAATTTTTCCCCCAGTGGTGTACTCCCACCTTCTTAATTCATTCCATTATCTGCTTTATAACACTACCATCATGATGTACAGTTTAACAGCTGCTCTAACATGCTCTAACATCTCTTTTACAAGTGACAAATCCATACCGATAAGGGTTGGCGCTTGCCTTAAGGGCATCATTTTACATATGAATCCCAGCCCCCTTTCCAAAATGCGGGCTTCCACATCTGCTGACCGCTATTTCCCACCCTCGCTCACAGGTGGTGGTCCAGGGGGCAGACCACAGACCCATTTGTGTTAACCCCCAGGGCCCCAACGGGGTAGATCTTTTCGATACGTGCCCCTGTAACAGTCAGAACATAGGTGATGAATGCATTGAGGACTTGGTCATGGGTGAAGTTAACAAGCTGAAAGCAGGCTTGGAGCTGCCATGCCTTCTCTGTGGCCGCATCTCACACAATCTTTCGGATCTCGGTGGGGAGGATACCATTATCCCCTTCTCTCAGGACACCTGCAATGACAGTCTGCACCCACATCTGGGCCTGGATGCAGCAAAGAGCAAGAAAGACATTATTTTTTCAATGCCCAACACTCATAACAGCATCTTCTCATTTATTAATTCCCTGGTAGGCTGTAGGAGAGGATGGAAACTATTTGATTATTGCCAGAGAGAAGTAACTGCTTGGCTGGAGAAGAAAGAGTTAAAGAAGCAGCAAAGTACACTGTGTGATTAAGCAGAGCAACCCAGCTGGGCAGGAGTAGGAGAACAGAAAGATAAGGAACTGGTTATTCTGGGACTGTTTGTGAAACAACGAAGAATGTTGAAAAAAAACCAAAACTGTAAACCAGGAACTAAACGTGATGTGATAAAATAGTTTGGCATAAGAGTTAGAGCAATAGGCTAAAGATAGCTTTGCTAGAATGGTATAAAAGCTAGAGCAATAGGCAATAAAGTGATTCACTGCATGAAGATGCTCTGAGTCCGTGCCTTACATACGCCACAGTTGGCAACACCTCTAACACAAGCCAATTCCCCATAGCCTCTAATTTGTTGGCTAAAACCTCAATGTTCATAGTGTTGAAAACTCCCAGCCCAGCACCTCCTCCTTCTAGCGCCGTGGCCAGCAGGTCTCTCCTGGCCCAGGTGCCCTGGATGGAATGGCCGTGGAGCCATCAGGGGCAGTGACAATCACAATGGTGCCATCGATTTGCATTAAGTCAGTTATACTTTCTTGAGAGTATTCAGTTTCTAAATTTTTACCTGGTTGCCAACTTCAGCGTGTGCAGGCAGCGCTAGCCCAGCCTGACGTCAGACCGCTGCGCTGTGCTGCCACAGGTTCCGGGTTCTGCAGCACCACGTGGGGGGGGAGGGGAGCGTGCTCCTTAGAGGGAAGTATTAACAATGTTCTGGAGTTCTTCTATCGACAAGGGAACACCCACCAGACATATCAAAAATGGATCCGACAGTGTCACGGTACTTAAACAGAGAGTGTCATGGTGGGTGAGATTGGTGAGGGTGATCCATATATTGGTTGAGGCTGTATCACAAGCCAGGCTAAAAGTCTGCAGGGAAATGAACACAAACATTGTTATGCTCCCCCCCCCATCCCTATTCTCTTCTCCGTAAATGCTCAGCCGGGACTCGAAGCCATTGAGTGGAATTTGGACATACAATGGTGACCACATGTGAATCATCTGCTGCTATAACTTCTGCAGCCACCAGAGCAGAGGTTCCTGGTTTCTGATGCCATACCCGATCCCCAGGAAAGGTTCTGATAGGAGGTCGCAATTCTACTAAACCAGTGACATAATAAATGTTACACCACGTCCCAGGGGGAAGGACCTGTTGCTTGGTGGACTTGTTTTTTAGGCCCAGTAAAATGGGTTTTTCAAGATCTATTTGTACAGGATTCAAGAGCTGTATATTTAGTTTCTTTAAATCTGGGTGTAAAACAATGACTCGCATTAATATCTCTGAACTGGGTTTTACATGGACCTGTATGTCGGTTCAGAGCCATTGCTCCTACTGTGGATCAAGCGTTAGGGGCTGCTTTCGCACCAACACAATACTACCTTTGTCAGGATATACTGAATAATCTTTTCCTCCTACTATCGTGACAGAACCATGGGCAACCTGTGCCACTGCACAGGTCTCGCCCTTCATTAATGTTAGGGGCATTAAGGTGGGGAATATCATTCGATTATTTAATACCTGTTGTGCCTCACTCAAATGGTCTACCCATCTCACATAGGTTCCCTTACCCAAACGTTTTAATTGTGTTTTTAAGAGTCCATTCATGCGCTCTACCAGCCCGGCTCCCTGTGGATGGTGTGGCAAATGCCACGTCCAAGAGATGTTTCGTTCATTCACCCATTGGGCTACCTTAACATTTTTAAAGTGAGTGCCATTGTCCAATTGTATTTCTACTGGGGTTCCATAGCATAGCTCAATGGTTTCTAAACATCTTATGGTTGCATAACTATTAGCATACCAAGTGGGAATTGCAACCGCAACACTAGAATAGGTATCATCTACTGCTGCACAGGCATAACGTTGACACTTATGTTCTGGTAGTGGCCCTATAAAGTCAATTTGCCAGACCCCTCCCCCTCTCAATCCCCTTTTCACTTTCCCTAATGGTGTTTGGAACACTGGCTTGTTTTAGGCTATCACAATACTGAGGGGGACATTCGCCCCTGCTGGTAATGCTCGTAGTGCCTGCTGCACATATGGATCATTGGACAATCCATTAAAATGGGTGGCATCTACACTGTCCACCAAGACACTGTCCGCACCCTCCTCCATCAGGCATACTAGCCGCTGTTGTGGCTGTTCACCCAGCCGCTGACTATACTTGGCCAGTAGGTTTTTAACATCTTCTGGTGAAAAATCCTCCATAACATCTGCCCTTACCCACCACCCCAAGAGGGGGTCCAGTGCCCCCCTTCTCTTAACCACCGGAGTGGCCCAAACTGATTCAATACCCTGCTCTGAGTCCTTCTCCTCCTCCTCACTCTCCGAGGAGCTCCAGATATTCCCATCCCACGTTTCTGGATCCCAGTCTGGCTGGGTGATGACTGTGCGTACTCAAGGTCCAGGGTCATCGGTTTTTCTGGGATGCCCTCTTTGGCATCGCACTGCCCGTACCACATAGGAGGCAGCTAATTTTTCCAATTTTTCCTGCCACCCTGCCCCTGCCTGGGTGGCAGCCAGTAAAGCCTGTAGCTGCACAATGCCTTTGGCCCTTTCCGCCTGCAGTTCTCTTTCTAATTGTCTTATCTTTTCTTCTAACACTTGATTGTGTCCCCAAATGATCTTAACGGCACTGAGAAGGCTGCCCCCCATGCGTCCAGCATGCTATAACCTCTCCTTCATTTTTGTCTGGGGCAGCTCTAAGAATTGTCCCCAATATTTTAATAAGTCCATGGGACTCTGTCCATTCCAGGGTTCTAGACCTACCTGGGTACAGGTTTCCCACCTATCCCACAAAGTACTTCAGGGTTCCGATTCCCACCCCGGTCGCTCCACCGGTGGAGCGGCAGGGGTCGCTGCCGGACTCTTTTTCTTAAACATGATTACGCAACCCCTAACAGACAAACACACATACAACAGTGGCGTAATCCAGTAGCTACGCACTCCACTACTCGGCCCCACAAACATACGCACTACAGTGGTGCGATGCAGTAGCTGTGTACTCCACTACTCGGCCCTACTATTCACCAAACCCGGGCGTGGCTCCCTTCTCAATATCGGAATCCCATCCTCATCACCAAAATTACGTTCCAGGGATCAAAGGATTCCGGGTGAAGGACATAAGCCACACACACACACACACCCCCCCCCCCCCCAAACTGCTAGAAAGTTTATTACAAGATCCAGAATAGATATAAAATCCAGAGATATAACAAGCTAGAAAGAGAGATAACTAAAGGCTACCAAAAAATAGGTTAGGCACAGATTCTTACCGACCCACACACTTGTCCAATGACCAAGAGGCCAGCTCCGAGGTGCATCATGAAGAGATGGGGTGGCAGGCACTACTTTAGCAGGTGTCCCCGCGGAGGTAATGTCGACCTTAAATGGTAGTTGGATCCGCCTCCTTCTCGATCTCTCTCTCGAACCCCAGGCTTTTATATGTCAAAAGTGCAGGCTCATCCTGATGCAGGGGGCCAGCCTGTGTCAGGAGGAGTGGCCTTGTGGCTCTCCTTGTGCAAAAAAGGACACTGAGATTATCTCTGCAGGACTCCAGAATGTAGCAGTGTCTTTGCAGTCAGGAGTAAAAGCATGAGCAGATCTTTTTAACCTGCAGAGATGGTGGAATCTAGTATAATTCAGTATCATAGAAATATTTGGAGTTAGCATTGTTAATCTGCCTAGACTACAAGGGCCTCCTCGTAGGTGAGAAGGGATACCAGGCCATGCTCGATCTCCACAGATTAGAAAGACGCCTCGGGGAAGCGATACAGGACTATTAGAGGAGCGAGAAACGTTAACAGACATATGATTACACCATATAGAAGCGTTTCAATAGACAAAGAAGAGTTAACAGTTTGAATTAATGATTGATTCTGACCTGTATAATTAGAATACAAACATTCGTCCATTTTACCAGAACCTAACAAATCAATTTCTTGGTGTTCAAAAAATTAAGAACATTCATAGGGTGTGTATCCCCCACTCCCCCTTTTTTGTTTTGTACATTTTGTCCCGTGGGAGAGTGTGGGATATCTGTTGTTGGAAAAGTGCTAAGGTAGTTTTGGCTGTATATCCAGGTCCATTATGTTTTTACTTCCCCCCCCCCCCCCCCCCGCAGCAAATCACTTTATTGCCTATTGCTCTAGCTTTTATACCATTCTAGCAAAAGCTATCTTTAGCCTATTGCTCTAACTCATATACCAAACTATTTTATCACATCATGTTTAGTTCCTGGTTTACAGTTTTGTTTTTTCAACATTCTTCGTTGTTTCACAAACAGTCCCAAAATAACCAGTTCCTTATCTTTCTATTCTCTGGCTCCTGTCCAGCTGGGTTGCTCTGCTTAATCACACAGTGTACTTTGCTGCTTCTTTAACTCTTTCTTCTCTAGCCAAGTAGTTACTTCTCTTCGGCAATAATCAAATAGTTTCTATCCTCTTCCACATAGTATATTGCATGTCCATCATTATCAAACAAAACAATGTTTTAAAATCATTTGGGGTAAACACATGAGTATCACAGAGAGACACTGTATCAAATGGGTTGTATATGGGGCCCCAAGTCCATGGTCCGTCACTGTTCGTCTGATATCTTTGATAAGAGCATACGAGAGACCTTCCCATCGCGGATCTTGATCAGGCATATACACCACAGGGAAAGCACACAATACATCCGCATCCCCCGCTCGTCTCGCTTCTCCCTTTACAGCTGCCCATTTATCATGAAGGTCTGGGGGGGTATAAATCATGCTCCTTTTCCAGATCAATAATCCCTGGGTTCAAAGGGTCATCTGGGTCATCATAGGAATTATCAGGAGGCAGAACCGCAGGAGCAGCAGCAACAGGCTGAGTTTTTGGTCTTATGGCAGAGTCCGCCAAAGAGGGGGGCGGAGGGGGAGCCAAAAGTGCCACTTCTACTTCCTTTGATTGTGAGCCAACATGAGCTTTTAAAGTTTCAAAAATAATTTGCCAAGGGGTCAATAAAGTGGTGGCAACCTCATTTTTTGTAGCGCAGTCCCACAGATTAACACCAATTTTATACCAAATCTCTGGGGTATAAATATTAGTGGAATTAATAGATTGGTCGGCTTTTGATGCCCATAGAAGAACACGTTTCAATTCTTCCTCATCTACTTTATTCCCATACTTCTTAAGAATATTAGTAAAGACTTGTAAAACACTTCTTTGTTCTTTTGTTAAAGCAGTCCCCATAGTTCTCAGCCGCTTACCCTCTTCCTGCGACAGGTAATTGAGCACTCTGGATATGCTTCCTTTCAGCATTTAGTCCCATAGTTCGGCTGAGCTACGCCACCAGATCAACAGCTAATCATTTTGCCCCACGTTAGGCGCCATTTGTGGCATATTGAAGGCATGGACTCAGGTCGGTGAGGATAGAGACCAACTTTATTACAATCACGCCCCTTTTATTCCCTCATTCAGTACCTTCCCAACATGCCCGGGCATGCCACGCTTCTCCTGTCTTTCAACATCCTGGCTTATCGGCCCAAGGCTTGTTTGGTATCAGGGCCTCATAGCTTGCATTCAGAGTGTTGCTCAAGCTCATCATGCAGATCCTGTCGCCTTCACCTCCCACAGGTGTGGATGCCCAGACAGCATTGACACACACTTACATTATAATGATTATGCTGTGCAAGCATAACAGCACCATGTTTGCTCTAAATGGGTCACAAAGTGTCATGAACCAGTTACAAAATCAAAGCAAGAGCACAAGCAGGGCTACTTCAAAACCTTCCCATAAGCAAGGAGCCACAATGTTGCTGCCAGCAGCGAGTGTCACATTGATAACAAGGTGCTATTACTGAAGTATAACTTGAGGCATAAGATATTATTTCACATGTATGCAGTTCCTTTCATCCTCTAGCATCTAAAAGCTTCCAAATTAGGTATTTTGAAAAGGGCAGTATTTAATTAGAACACAAGAATATTTAAAATGAGCTTTAGAAAACAAATACCACTACTCAGACTTTTAACTTGTCAATTAAGAAATATTCTATGCTTTATTCCATCCTCAAACAGGTCTTTTTAAATACCTAAGCTAGCTCTGTGCCTCACGCACACGTACAGAGGGAACATACTGGGAACACCAGTTGGAAGCTGCCTGTTCTGATGGGACTTTCTTAGAATTTCATGTGCAACTGAAATCCTCTACATACTCTACTGCTGCAACTGTCACTGCTTAGTAAGAAAGAGAGCTCAAACTTTAATCAAGTCGCAATGCTACTTGAAAAGTTCCTCTTCTCCCTCTTCCCCAACACATAAACATCTAAAATCCTAGTATAAAGACTAAAAATGAATTTTAGAGGACAAAATATACAGCACAACCCCAAAAAAGGAAAAAAAAAAAAGTTTTTTTTTTTTTATATACAAGAATGGCACAAGCCCTCAGCAGCTCCAGCCAGCCTCTGCCTCTCAGAAACACCAGCTTCCAACATCTGGGGCTCCCAGGAAGCGCAGGCAAGGTACAGCTCTCTGCTCCCACAGAATGGGTACAGACACATTCAGTCCTTCAACCTTCTCCTGGAAGGCAATACTCTAGTTTCAAACTACTGCTATGCCACTACCAAGGGCTGGGAAGACACAGCTTAACTACACTATGCAAGCAGCACAGCACTTCCAAAGGTGAGCAACTCCATTTGCACCCATTTCAACATCTTTATACAGTAAATGAATGGAAAAATAAAGTAGACACGTTCTCCTTTTAGCCTCTTTGATCCTGCTTGCTTGCTTTCTTCCTCACAAGGTTCACACTGGTTAGAGAAATGGCATCCATAACGTAACATTATTGTGGTGTTAATTATATGAGTGACAAGGGACACTGGCTAAAGACAACACCTACTCAAAGCAAAAGCCAGGCAGGATAGACATCTGTTAAATAGATTTCCATTTGCTTTAGCAATCACTACTGGGGTAACCCTGCTCTAACACACTGTGCCCAGCACTACTCTTCCCCAGCCTATAGACAAGTTACAAACTACTCTAACAAACTCTGTGCTGACAGTTAGTGACCAGGGGACAGGTGGGAACACATCCTGCCGGGGCTGTTTCCTGCTACAAGGGCAAACTCCAGGGTATAAAACTGGGCCCTGTAGCTTGCACTATCAAACTAGTTGATCTCATACAAAACTCCACATTTAATTATCTGTAGCCTGGTAACAGAAAGCACAATATTCTTTACCTGAGCAAGCACTGGCCCAGCTGAAGCAGCCAGGCATCCCATATCCTCTCTGGAGCAGTGGTCTCACCAATTACTGAATTTTGTCCCTATCTTTAGCTACAATCTGGTCTTTGTGTGGTAAACTATTCACAAATCCCACAGGCTACAACCCAACTATCATCCCCCTCATTCCCCACCCTCTGTACCTCAAAATTAATATTCCCATCCCCAAAAGTTGAAGACAGGCCTGTTCTTACCATGATGCAGTTGGGCTTGTTAACTGACCATATGTTGACCAGACAGTAATCTCTTCCAGTTGCCAGCAGCCAGCCTGAGGTTTTGTCCAGGACTAGTGAGGATACATTGCTGCTGTGAGCTGTCATCTCATCTGCACAAAACAAAGCAAACAGTTATTACAATTTTCATCCCACCCCAAAAGAAAAAAAAAAATTCTCCCTTCAGAAAAACTTTCCAGTTTCCACTGCACAAGCTGCAGCAGCTGGCTGTTCAGATAAGAAGTCACACTTATCTTGCTTGGAACAGCCCTCCTTTGCTCTGCCTGTTTTAAGACAGACATCTACTGACCAAGCTTCACAACTGTGGTGCTCACATGGCTTATGTCGAGGTTTGAGCCCAGCCGGTAACTCAGAACCACACAGCCGCTCGCTCACTCCCCCCCCCCCCCCACTTCTTCCTCCCCCCGCTCCCGGAGGGATGGGGAGGAGAATGGGAAGAATGTAACTCCCACGGGTTGAGATAAGAGCAGTCCCGCAACTAAGGTATAATACAAAACCACTACTGCTACCACCAATGATAATAACGATTAGTGAAATAACAAGGGGAGAGGATACAATTGCTCACCACCTGCCGACCGATACCCAGCCCGACCCGAGCAGTGATCAGGCCTTCCGGGTAACTCCCCCCGGTTTATATACTGGGCATGACGTGCTGTGGTATGGAATACCCCTTTGGCTAGTTTGGGTCAGGTGTCCTGTCTCTGCTTCCGCCCGGCTTCCCCTCCTCCCTGGCAAAGCATGAGACTGAGAAAGTCCTTGGTTGGAATAAACATTACTTAGCAACAACTAAAAACATCAGTGTTATCAGCGTTGTTCCCAGGCTGAAAGTTAAAAAACACAGCACTGCACCAGCTACTAAGAAGGAGAAAAATGACTGCTATAGCTGAACCCAGGACAGTATCCACCCCTTATTCCATAGCATTCACGTCATGCTCAGATCCCACATCTCTCAGCACACCATCACCCCTGTCCCATATATATACACATATATATATACACCCACACCCACACACAGAGAAAGATATCATTCCCTAGTCCATGGACCAATCCCTGTAAAATTGCTGAACTCATCCAGTCCATGATGTCAGGCTCCATCTCTTGTAATAGTCTTTCAGGGCAGCAGGGACGGTATGTAGTGTTGGGTTGTTGCCTGCTGATGATACCGCCAAACTCGTCTGGTCACTGCTGAGCTCATCTGGTTTCCTCAAAATTCATTCTTTGTTGAGGTGATGATCGGAGGGAAGTCAGGGTCAATTGCTGGCGACCTGAAGATATGTAGTTGGTGGGCTATAAAAGTGTTATAGAGCAGGCAACAGCGTACAATTGAGTTCATTGGCTGTTTTCCCCCAAAATCAAATCCCCTTGAGGTACACATCGGACTTCCCCATCTTCCCGCATTACCCACCAAGTATATCCAGGTCCCTGAGCAAAAGCAACCCCACGAGTGGGTTTGCCTTTACCTGAAGCAGGAATAACCCAGACTGTCTTCCCCAACAAATTCTTTATGTGCACCACAGGAACTTTATCCCCCTCTACGGTACGTAAAAGTTCTGATTGGGCTGGGCCAGCCCTGTTGGCAGATCCCCTACTGTTAACCAACCAGGTGGCTTTTGGTAAATGTGTATCCCAGTGTTTGAAAGTCCCACCACCCATTGCTCTCAGTGGAGTTTTTAACAGCCCATTGTACCGTTCGATTTTCCCAGAGGCTGGTGCATGGTAGGGGATGTGATATACCCACTCAATGCCATGCTCTTTGGCCCAAGTGTCTATGAGGTTGTTCCGGAAATGAGTCCCATTGTCTGACTCAATTCTCTCTGGGGTGCCGTGTCGCCACAAGACTTGTTTCTCAAGGCCCAGGATAGTGTTCCGGGCAGTGGCGTGGGACACAGCATATGTTTCCAGCCAGCCGGTGGTTGCTTCCACCATGGTAAGCACATAGCGCTTGCCTTGACGGGTTGGTGGGAGTGTGATATAGTCAATCTGCCAGGCCTCCCCATACTTGTACTTCAGCCATTGTCCTCCATACCAGAGAGGCTTTAACCACTGGGCTTGCTTAATTGCAGCACATGTTTCACATTCGTGAATAACCTGGGCAATAGTGTCCATCGTTAAGTCCACCCCTCGACCACGAGCCCATCTATATGTTGCATCTCTGCCTTGATGGCCTGAGGTGTCATGGGCCCACCGGGCTAAAAGTAATTCACCCTTATGTTGCCAATCCAAGTCCATTTGAGCCACTTTAATCTTAGCAGCTTTATCCACTTGCTGGTTGTTCTGGTGTTCCTCAGTGGCCCGACTCTTGGGTACATGAGCATCTACGTGGCGTACCTTCACCACCAGGTTCTGCACCCTGGCAGCGATATCTTGCCACAATGCAGCAGCCCAGATGGGTTTACTTCTGCGTTGCCAGTTGCTCTGCTTCCATTGCTGCAGCCACCCCCACAGGGCGTTTACCACCATCCATGAGTCAGTGTAGAGATAAAGCACTGGCCATTTTTCTCGTTCAGCAATGTCCAAGGCCAGCTGGATGGCTTTCACCTCTGCAAACTGACTCAATTCACCCTCTCCTTCAGCACTTTCTGCAACTTGTCTCAGGGGACTCCACACAGCTGCCTTCCATCTCTGATGCTTTCCCACAATATGGAAGGACCCATCAGTAAACAAGGCATATTGCTTTTCACTCTCTGACAGTTCATTATATGGTGGGGCCTCTTCAGCACGCGTCACCTCCTCTTCTGGTGACATCCCAAAATCTTTGCCCTCTGGCCAGTCCATGATGACTTCTAGAATTCCTGGACGACTGGGATTTCCTATTCGAGCTCGTTGTGTAATTAGTGTGGCCCACTTACTCCATGTAGCATCCGATGCATGATGTGTAGAGGAGACCCTACCTTTGAACATCCAGCCCAGCACAGGCAACCGGGGTGCCAGGAGGAGCTGCGCTTCACTTCCAATCACTTCTGAGGCAGCTCGAACCCCTTCATAGGCTGCCAGTATCTCTTTTTCAGTGGGAGTATAGCTGGCCTCGGATCCTTTATATCCCCGACTCCAAAAGCCGAGGGGTCGACCTCGAGTCTCCCCTGGAGCTTTCTGCCAGAGGCTCCAGGTAGGACCATTCTCCCCAGCTGCGGTATAGAGCACATTTTTCACATCTGGCCCGGCCCGGACTGGTCCAAGGGCTACTGCATGAACTATTTCTCGTTTAATTTGTTCAAAGGCTTGTTGTTGCTCAGGGCCCCATTTGAAATCATTCTTCTTCCGGGTCACGTGGTAGAGAGGGCTTACAATCAGACTGTAATTTGGGATGTGCATTCTCCAGAACCCCACAACACCTAAGAAAGCTTGTGTTTCTTTCTTGTTAGTTGGTGGAGACATTGCTGTTATCTTGTTGATCACGTCTGTGGGGATCTGGCGGCGTCCATCTTGCCATTTTATTCCCAAAAATTGAATCTCCTGTGCAGGTCCCTTGACCTTATTCCGTTTTATGGCAAAACCGGCCTTCAGCAGGATTTGGATTATCTTCCTCCATTTGTCAAAAACTTCTTCCGCTGTATCACCCCACACGATGATGTCATCAATGTATTGCAGGTGTTCTGGAGCTTGCCCCTGTTCCAGTGAAGTCTGGATCAATCCATGGCAGATGGTAGGGCTGTGTTTCCACCCCTGGGGCAGTCGGTTCCAAGTGTACTGGACGCCCCTCCAAGTGAAAGCAAACTGTGGCCTGCATTCTGCTGCCAAAGGGATTGAGAAAAATGCATTGGCAATGTCAATTGTGGCATACCACTTGGCTGCCTTTGACTCCAGTTCATACTGAAGTTCTAACATGTCCGGTACGGCAGCACTCAATGGTGGTGTGACTTCGTTCAGGCCACGATAGTCTACTGTTAATCTCCACTCTCCATTAGACTTTTGCACTGGCCATATGGGGCTATTAAAGGGTGAGCGGGTCCTGCTGATCACTCCTTGGCTCTCCAGTCTGCGGATCAGCTTATGGATGGGAATCAAGGAGTCTCGGTTGGTGCGATATTGCCGCCGGTGCACTGTTGTGGTCGCAATTGGCACTTGTTGTTCTTCGACCTTCAGCAACCCCACAACAGAAGGATCCTCTGAGAGACCGGGCAAGGGGGACAGCTGCTTAATTTCCTCTGTCTCCAAGGCAGCGATACCAAAAGCCCATCTATACCCTTTTGGGTCTTTGAAATACCCTCTCCTGAGATAGTCTATGCCAAGGATGCATGGAGCCCCTGGACCAGTTACAATGGGGTGCTTTTGCCACTTCCTCCCAGTCAGGCTGATTTCAGCTTCCAGCATAGTTAACGCTTGGGATCCTCCTGTCACTCCAGAAATATAAATGGGTTCCAACCCTTGATACCTTGATGGCATCAGAGTACACTGTGCACCGGTATCTACTAGAGCCTTATACTTCTGTGGGACTGATGTGCCAGGCCATCTGATCCACACAGTCCAGTAAACCCGATTATCCCTCTCCTCCACCTGGCTGGAGGCAGGGCCCCTCTAATAGTGATCACAAAATTCTCCACTTCTGTCTTGTAGAAAGGGATTAGTATTCCTTCTCACAGGAGCTGGAGTAAAATCAGCTCTTTCGCTCCATCTGGGAAACTGCTCGCCAGAGACTGGAGCAGCAGCTTTCCTGGGAGGATCATCCTTGACCATTGTTCTCCTCTTCAGTTCACGCACCCGTTGCTCCAGAGCTGAAGTAGGTTTTCCATCCCACTTCCTCATGTCTTCTCCATGATCCCGCAGGTAAAACCATAGGGTGGCCCGTGGCGTGTACCTCCTATATTTTCTTTCTCGAGCAGTAGGGCGCCTTCTGTTAATAGCTGAGACATGGGTTGGTACGTGTGGGGAGCTGGATAGATCGGATAAATCGTCTCTCAATTGTTTGAACTCCTGGGACAGTTTTTCCACAGCTGAAATGATGGAAGGGGTGAGATTGTCTTCGAACTCTCGGAGTTGACGAATCAGGCAATCCACTGTTGGTGATATTCCGTCATTCCAGGTCATTGATGCCAATGTGTGGGCATATGATGATGGCGCACTCCGTGTGAGTTTCTGCCACATGGGTCGTGTACATTCGACTTCATCTGGATCTACGGATGTGTTCCTGGCATCCGGCCTACGATAGATCATCTCTAGAATGGCTGATTCCCTCAGGGACTGGATGCCTTTCTCTATCGTGGTCCAGTTGGCTGAGCGAGTCGTAATATCGTCTTTGTAGGGAAACCTTTCCTTCACAGCTGCCAGGAGCCGCCTCCAAAGACTGAGGGCTCGCTTCTCTCTTGCAATCGCTTTGTCAATTCCTCCTTCCTTAGCAAGTGATCCCAGCTGCTTGGCTTCACTCCCTTCTAGCTCGTGACCGTCGGCCCCATTGTCCCAGCATCGGAGCAACCAGGTGACAATGTGCTCCCCTGGAAGACGGGTGAAATCTTTTCGCATATTCCGCAGTTCGGTTGAGGTCCGGGGTCGAGAAGTGACCTCTTCTTCTTCTTCCTCTTCCTCTGACCCACGTAGTAGTAACTCTTGTTCAGATGCTGTTGCATGTAGTAATGGCATTGGGTCTTCATCTTTCTTCTCTTCGCGGGTTGCTCTTTGTGCCTTTCGTCTGCTTTTGCTTACAGGGGCAACAGACATTGTCACAAACTGGACATTTGGTTTAGCTGCAGTGTTTGTCACTGTGGTTGGAGTGGCTGCAGTGTCTGCCACTAGGATTGGAGTGGTTGCAATGTCTATTGCTGGGGTTGGTGCAGCTGTTGTGCTTGGGAGTTGAGTAACACCAACAGCTGCATTGTCTATTGCTGTCGGGGTTTGAGTAGCTACTGTGCTTGTCACTGGGGTTGGTGTAGCTGCGGTGCTTGGAGTAGCCATATTGTCTGTTGCTGTCGGGGTTTGAGTAGCTACTGTGCATGTCACTGGGGTTGGTGTGGCTGCGGTGCTTGGAGTAGCCACATTGTCTGTTGCTGTCGGGGTTTGAGTAGCTGTTGTGCTTGTCACTGGGGTTGGTGTAACTGCTGTATTTGAAGTTGGAGTAGTTGCGTTGTCTGTTGTGGTCAGGGTTTGAGTAGCTGTTGTGCTTGTCACTGGGGTTGATGTAGCTGCTGTACTTGGAGTAGCTGTGTTGACTGTTTTGGTCAGGGTCTGAGTAGCTGCTGTGCTTGTAGTTGGCATAGCTGCATTGTCTGTTGCTTTGCCATCAGATCCAGAGACATTTTTTTCCCTTTGAAGGTGCTGGATAGTGTTGAGCAGGGCTCTGTAGGCATAGGCCAAGCCCCAGCACGTTGCCAAGATTTGTCCCTCTCTGGTATAACCAGGACGACAGCACACCTCGTTTAAGTGTTTTACTAGTTTTTCCGGATGTTGCACTTGTTCAGTGGTGAAGTTCCAAAGCACTGGAGGGGCCCACTGGCCTAGGTACTTGCCCATACTATCCCACACACCCTGCCACTCATAACTGTCCAGCCTCAGGGAAAATCTCCTGGTGGTCCTCCTATATCGTCGTCTAACCCTAGACCAGATTCGAACCTGATACTGCTGAATTTTTGAGATTAAACGAAATAGGATGTTCCTACGACGGGATGGCCGTGGGTAAAACACACTCCGTATGTTTGCCAACATGCTGATCCCCAGCACAATCAGCAGGCAGGTTTCAAGGGTACTCAAAGGCCATCTAAAACCTTCAGAACTCTCAACTGCTGTTGCAAATAGGCTGGTGGGGGAACGGGGGGTGAAAGAGAATGCTTCCTTCGTAAGTTTACCCCCCGAGGAGAAAAAAAAAGATATGCAATTGCTAAAATATTTCATTATATACCTCCCAATGTATAGAGGTGATGGCCACGCTGGAAGCACAAACCAGACCAGTTTCATGATCAATGAGTCTATTGTATTACAAGTCATTACCATGAAGTACAGTGAAACAAGAACCTTAGCCCAGGCCCCCCAGCCGATAAGCACTAAAACAGCAAATAGTGGCTGTAAGTAAGGTACAACATGCTGAAACTCTGAGATCAAGCGCAACAAGTCTGAGAGCCAAATAATCACCATTGTGACGAGTAGTAACAATGAATGCTTATCACAAATATGATTAAACACACTCTGGTCAGATCTGTCATTATCTCAACCCTTTGTGCCCCACGTTGGGCGCCAAAAAGAACTGTCGTGGTTTGAGCCCAGCCGGTAACTCAGAACCACACAGCCGCTCACGCCCCCCCCCCCCTTCTTCCTCCCCCCGCTCCCGGAGGGATGGGGAGGAGAATGGGAAGAATGTAACTCCCACGGGTTGAGATAAGAGCAGTCCCGCAACTAAGGTATAATACAAAACCACTACTGCTACCACCAATGATAATAACGATTAGTGAAATAACAAGGGGAGAGGATACAATTGCTCACCACCCGCCGACCGATACCCAGCCCGACCTGAGCAGTGATCAGGCCTTCCGGGTAACTCCCCCCGGTTTATATACTGGGCATGACGTGCTGTGGTATGGAATACCCCTTTGGCTAGTTTGGGTCAGGTGTCCTGTCTCTGCTTCCGCCCGGCTTCCCCTCCTCCCTGGCAAAGCATGAGACTGAGAAAGTCCTTGGTTGGAATAAACATTACTTAGCAACAACTAAAAACATCAGTGTTATCAGCGTTGTTCCCAGGCTGAAAGTTAAAAAACACAGCACTGCACCAGCTACTAAGAAGGAGAAAAATGACTGCTATAGCTGAACCCAGGACAGCTTACAAAAAGCATCTTCTCTCACTAGCAGCAGCTTGGTAGTCTTTGAAGATTTTCTCAACTGTGGCAACCTGCTCACAAGAAGCTGCTTTATCTTCAGTACCCAAATGGGTCTTGGTAAGTAGAGCTGTCCAAGAAGCTGCAAGAAAATGCAGCAGCCAGAGTCATCTTGTTAATGGCCTTCTAATCCTGTTCTAGAAAGCAGCAGCAGACTGTCCAACCTAAGAGGAACTGGCAGATTAGCAGCAGTGCAGTTTGTTACCTTACACAGAAAAATACCAGACTCAGCAGCAGGGGTAGGTGGAGCTCCCTTCTCCCAGCTTTGACAGAGGCTTTGCTACAGTCCTGCTGTGTAACACAGGTGAAACTTAGCAATGCAGCATGTGAAACTGTGACAAAGGAAGGATGAAGATATATCCCAAAGGGCACAAAAGAACAAATGTGATTGATACTAAAAGACTGTTCAAAGACTGGGGGCTGAGGTGAAGCTCTGACACTGAGAAGGCTTCATAATGACAGAGCTCTAAAGAGGCCTCATCATAAACAAGTTAAGGGCAAAGGAGAAGCCAAACTAGCATCTTTGCTTAGACATCTAATTTTCACAGTGGATTTTTAAACCCACTCAAATTTTTGGCAGATATATTTACCAGTTTCTGCCTTTTACAGTTCTCTGAAAGTTCACAGGATTTGCATGCCTGGTAGTTATGAAACTTGTTTGTGAAAAGACAATCAATACAGCTTTCATTCGGACTGTTTTGCTGGGAAGAGCAGTTTGATCATTTTACATGCAACACTAATCCAAAAGGATATTAGATGACTGCAATAATAGTTACAGGTACTTTGATCTCAAGCTCTGAGTGCTTTTTTGAAAGCAAAACTGCGCAATTTTCACTTTAGCTGGAGAAACACCTTTCAAATTACAAAGGTAACGGGATCCTAAGTTACACAAGAAGGGCAAAAATGCTTGTGTTGTGTTGAAAGACCAATCTTCCATATGACAATGCTAAAGTATGGATGTATACAAAGTCTTGAAGGTAACAAACAGAACAATTAGTATTCACTCACTAGTTAAAATTGAAAGGACAGATGCTGAGCATTGCTGCAGAGAGGAGTGCATAAGCACCTCTGCTGCTTCCCTCCTCTTGATTTCGTTCTTAATAATATATTTTAAGTGTAAGAGTCATTGCTGAAGCATCCAACCCTCTGCTCATAAAAGCCATTTGTTATAGCCTGATACCAGCTGTGGCCAGATAGCTTCATCCACCCCCCAAGCAAAGTGTCCATTTCCTTAAACCCACAGAGGTTTTTCTTAATGAAGTATTCATCGCCAGCTAACACCCACCAGCTCAGTCATACAAAGCTCCTGATTAGCATCACCAAAACATTCTTAACTTTCAGAATGCTTCTTGCTCTAAAGAGGATGCTAAGATGGGTCAGAAGTTAGAAAAATTAAGATCAAGAACTTCTGCCCACTTAAAGAGAATGGAGATTGATCAATTTGCAGCTTTTCCTATAACTGCAGGAGTTTCAGGGCTAGGAAGATAACATGACAAACTGGCTTTCTGCTCCAAAAGGTAGGAAATGAAGTCAATTACCTCACCTGCCTTAATGTGTTACTAGTCAAGGGTACTGTATTTCTGCTAGGCAGTTTCAAGACCCGAAGTCACTGGTCTAAAGCTCACACTTCTGAACACTTCCCATTGCTTCTAGGCATTCCTCAACAGCCCCTATGGAATAACCCATCAGTGACCAGCAAAGCAGCTAGAAATTGATAGCCAGCAACTGTTTACTGCTCCTGCCAAGGAAAATAACAGGCATAAAAGCAGCAAACTATGTCTCTTACAAAGCAGCTTCAAGAGAATGAGACATATGGGCCCTGCAAAGATCACCTCATCCCTCCTGCAGCAATGAGCTCAGTCACCTATTGGCACAAATTAAGGGCAACCCCAAATGGGCTAACCTGACACCGACAGGGGCAACTCCCTGCTGTGACCTGGGCTCCGAGGGAGGTTCCATCACTCCTTTGGTTGTTCTTGTAATATGTTACTCACGTGGGGCTACCTAGAAATATAGGATAGCATTACAGCACCTCATCAGAAAAACACAGGCTGTGATCCTTTGCAAATAGCCATGACAAGGCCCTAAGCTGTTCCACTGTGCTTTCAAAAGGGATTCCTGGAAGTTAAAAGTTCCAGTCAGTGGGATGGGAAGAGGCCAGGGCACCCACACCAGAGGCAGCGATTAGCCGGTTCCTATCACAAACTGCCTCCTCCACCCCTCTTTCCAGCTGGGGCAGCCTCTCCGCCCTCCCCCAGGTGGAGAGCCCAGCGACACTCATGCAGCTTCCACGCCGTCTTAGTGGTGACAGCCTTGGCCATGGCTCGGCTCGGCTCGGCCGCTCAGATAGACAGGGTAGAAAGCGTCTTCCTCTGACCGGTGAGGTTCCACCATCCGCCCGGGACACCCCTCTGGCGGCGCGTCCTGCCAAGGGGCAGGTTCTTCCTCAGGTGTGTCTGCCCTTGCTCTAGGTGAGGATCTCAGCCCTGGCGAGCTGTGCAGGGCTTCATGCTGTGGGTGAATTCGCTCTCGCGTCTCTCACAGGGGAGATGTTCTTGCTGAGTTTCAGCTTTCTCACCTTTCCATTGCTGCAGGGGAGCTGGCAAGCCCCAGGCGAGGGGCTGCCCTCCGTCTCAAGAGGAGCCTGAACTCCTGCCTGCCAAACCCATGTCAGCACCAGGGGCACTGCCAGCTGATGGAGGACAGACCCGTTTGCAGCTGCAGACCAGGCTTCGCAGGGGCATTCTGCCAAGGTAGGGGATGCTATGAGCCCTCCCTAGTCTGTCCAGGGGCACCAGAGGGAAGGGTGATGGGCATGGTGCACTGGTGTTACCACTGCTCTCCAATGCAGGCTCCGGGAGCACGTCCCAGCTCCTGCCTGCCACCACCATCATGTCCTGACTACACATTGGTACAAAACCCAGTCACAGGCCATTTCCTTCCTCCCCAAAAGTCTTAATTCCTTAATTCCTTGTCTGCCAAGAACCCGTGCCAGGGCAGCAGGGCATGCTGCAGAGCACAGTTGCCTCACAGTGTCAGAACAAGCACACATATTCCAGCACAGCTCCAGTGAAGCCTCTTCCAGACACTGGTCAAAACCTGTGTCTTCTTCATCTGCAAGAGAGGATCCCTGTCCCTGTCTGGTGCCCTTGGCAGGCTGCAGTGATTCTGTAGACAGCCCTCAAAAGGGGCCAGACCCACGACATCTGCCTTTGATGTCTTGAGCTTAAGGACTGTGTCTGTTCAGGGTAGCAGTGGCCATGGACTTGTGCAGGTCTTAAGCAACCAGGAGAAAGTAACAGACCCACATTAATGTCTGTGTGTTCCCGCAGGTTTGTCTTTTGCCCAGTGTCTGTGAAGAGCCCCACCAGCAGCCTCCAACCAGGCTGGGATGAGGGTCTGCTGAGCTCAGTGGGACTGTGCCGCCCCATAGCTGACCTAGGGCTCCTTCAGGCCCTTATTGCTATTGCAGATGGCTTTTTTCCCTAGATGTGGTACTGAAGTTGGCCTGTGAGGAAGAGCACATGAAGATGATGGTGAGGAAGGAGGCGTTTGAACTCCTGAAGATCCCCCGGCGGCTTGTCCACTTGAGGAACCAGGCATGCAAGGTCTCAGAAAGGGAAGAAGAGGGTGAGCTGTTTTTTGCAGCCACTCTCACAGGTGAAAACCACACTGCTTGTGGATCAGTAATTCAGGTAAGGATCCAGCAGAGCCTCTGTGTAGCTCTGAAGCCATGAGAGGAGCAGACGTGCAGAGTGTGGACAGCAAAGGGGAAGCCCCAGAAGCTTTTCCTTTGATATCAGGGTGCTGTAAAGTTCTCATTCCCCTTGGAAGGCTTCACTGGGGGCTGTCGGAAAGCTCTAGCTATCACCTAGATAACAGCCCACAGCTTTCTGGTAGCATCCTCTGAGCTCTGCAGTCCTGGCTATAGCCCCTTGGTCCCTCACTTGATTCATGGGTCAGGGAGGGTTCAGAAGAACCAGTGCTCCAACTCTGCATTGCCCTCACCTGTGGTCACTCTGCTGATTCCTGCCTGCTCTGATGATGGTTGCCAGCAGCCCCTGGACACGGGGCTTGAGCAAAACCCCAGCAGGTATCCAGGCCTGGGGCAGCTGAGTTGCACCATCTGAACTGGACCTTGGGGCTCTGCGTATGGACTTAGACATATTCTGGAGACTTGATTTCTGTGTCGTTCCAGCAAAACAGCTCCCACGTGTCGTACTCCAATGTCATGGAGTCAGAGCGGGAAGCGCATGGGGCAGCAATCTCCCGGAGTTTTCAGCTTGAGGTGCATTTCTCCTGTGTCTACGCCTACGAGCAGGTGGTGAGGCTGCCCTTCACTGTCACTGCTGTTGACAAGTGAGTGGTCCCTCTTCACCTCGCTGCTGACATGAAAGAGCTTGCAGAAAAATAGATGCCTTCAATGAGGTGATCTGCAAAGGCCCTGGGGAGCCACTAGAGAGCTCTGAGATCAGGCTGCCTCCCTTTCTCTTCCCAAAATGGTTTTTCAACACGAGGTTTAGGCCTGGGACAGAGCCAAAGAGGGGCATGCACAATCTACCTTTCTCCTAGCCTCACTGCTTGAAACCAGCTATCCAAAAAATAAAGGGTGGGAACTGGGAGATGCCCCCACCAGGCCCCTGTGGAGGTGCAGGTCAGGACCTCCTGAGTTGCCTTTCTCGTAGCCCTCACTGGCCAGCCAGTCAGTGAGAACTCCTGGAGCTCCTCGCCTCTGTCCGCACACAGTGTGGACATACCAGCCAGGAGGCAGCTTGGGGCCTGGCTCTCACCTGAGAGCAGAGGCACATCCCGAGTCAGTGCACCTCTGCCATTGGCCTGATTTGTGCTATGTCCTTCCTGCCTTATTCTGTTTGTGAGGTCTCCTCCTCTCTTCTCAGGCTGGTGCAGTTCGTGGTCAGAGAAGGACACTTCAACGTCAGCATGAGACTGTACAAGACCCCCTCCTACCTCCAGCCCTATCACCTGCCGGCTGTGGCTGTCCCTGTCACAGACACACTCTATGTTCTGCTGAAGATAGAAGGACAGCACCAGATCAAGTACTTCCTGCTGAGTGTTGAGGACTGCTGGGCCACGCCGAGCGCAGATCCCTACCAGGACGTGCAGCACAAGCTTATTGAGAAGGGGTGAGTGGAGTGCCTGTAGCGCATCTGGTCTCCTTGCACCATGAGCACAGTCATATGTCTTTGCTGGGTGCTAAGGACAGGTTGCTGTGAGGGAGCAATGACACCATCATTCTCATGGGTGGAACCTATGGTGGACACCATCATTGAATAGGTGGAACAGCCCCATAAATGATCCCTCTAACCACTCTAAACTAAGCCCCCTCTCCTGACCCTGCACTGCTGCCAACAGCGCTGCCTTCCCTCCAGCATCACTTCTGGGCAGCTGGTGACCTTGCTGCAATGTGCCGAGAGGTCTCTGCTGAAGAGCTTGCATTAAAGGTGGCTGCAGCCAAGCTAAAGCTGGTAACATGGATATCTGGGAAGTGGGAACCACAGCCAGGCTCACTGCACCCATGCAGAGCAGCTGTGGCCCCCCGGAGCAAGACACAAGCCAGCTCCTGTGCTGGTAACAGTTCCTCCTGGAGCTGGGCACAACGCAGGGTGCCAAGGAAAGGCATCCCCACCAGCACCAAGACAGAAATAGTTCTGTTCAGCAAAGCCTGGGGGCTGCACCCAGTCCCTGTGTGCTTGGTGTCCCAGGCTGGGATGCTCCCCCTTGTTTCTCCCTGCTGACTCAGCCATGGTGTCCCAGGTGTCCCCATGATGAGACAGTGACATACCTGAACAGCTTTGGAGAGAGAACTACCGCCAAGTTCAGCTTCCAGATGTTCCAGTTTGTCGGTTACCCCGAGGTGTTCCTGCACTGTCGTGTCCAGCTCTGTCTCCCCAACGGCCCAGAGCCCTGTGCCAAGGTGAGCTCTCCCAGTGGTCTGCACCGTGCCCTGGCCATGCAGAGGGACCTCCCTTCCCTGGGCCTGCTGTTTGGAGAAGGGGCTCTGCTCTGGTTTTGGATGCCTCAGCACAATAAACACCTCCCAGCAGCAGGAGCTCAGCCCAGCACCTTGAACTAAAGGTACAAGGGCTTGAACCCACCAGAAAGCTCCTTTCCCTCTTCCTTCTGTCTGTTGGGTATTTGCAGGAGGAGAGGTTTATGCTAGGACCTGGGGAGGAGCAGGCTCGTCTGGGGTCTTGACCGCTCCCAGGCTGCAGCCCCAGTGGTGCCTCTGCCAGGGGCAGACCACCAGGATCTGCTCTTGCCCCTGGAGTGGGCTTCTCCCCTGTCCTCTGCTCCCAACACCTTTCCCTTGGCTTTGTCCACAGCAGTGCCCCAGGCACCGGTGGAGCAAGCGGGCACTGGCCAATGACTACAATAAGATTGTCTCCTATGGGCCCATCCACCTGCTGGCTGCTCCTTCCTTGGGAGCAGAGACCCACCATTCCCGGACTGACCAACATGACCTGGGGGGTATGTATGTCCCTCTGGGGAGGGCAGGAGCAGCTCACGGACCCTTGCAACTCTCTAGGCAACGCCAGGTTCTTTAAAAGGGCTGCTAAAGTCACTGCTCCGCACAGGAGCGTGGAGTCTTTCAGGTGTCACGGCCATGCAGGGCATGCTCCAGGAGCCAAACCAGCACAGAGAGGTTGGCTCTGGTGAGTGGCTCCGTACCGGGCACAGGTCAGGCTGAGCAGGGTGGGAAGGGACCAGGAGTCAGGAGCCAGGCGAGGAAGGCTGGGCTCTCACACTGGACCTCTGCATCAACCCAGCAAGGCAGGCTCCTTCTGAGCACCGAGGTCAATCCAGGAGATCCAAGCAGAGGTCCAGGACCAAGGCCACCTACAGCATAGCTCAGACCAGCCGCGTGAATGACGAACTAAATGGAGCCCCTGGGCAGCAGGTGTGGGTGGAGGCCCCATGTGAGGCCAATTGGGGTGACTGAGTCCTGTTAGTGCCCTCAGGACCCCGACGTACCCCCAGCTCCAGTGGCTCTTACCCTTCACAGGAGATGACCTCCCCAGCTCAGCCCCAGCCAGGAGATGCCATGCCAGGGCTCAGCACCTGCTCAGGGGCCCCAGGTGTGTAACCAACCTTTCTCTTCTTCTGCAGGACCCAACCCATGGCTCCCTGGGGCCCTCCTCCTGCTGTGTGCTCTCAGTTTGCTCACTGTGGCTGTGGTGGCTGTTGGCGTGAGGCGTCGGGCAGCGTAGAAAGCAGATGTTCCCAAATAAATGTGACAGCAGCAGAGAGGCTCCTGCCTGTGTCTTCACAGGGGTGTTTGGGGAAGGAGGTGATGGTTGGATGCAAATGGTGCTTCAAGGATGAGCCACATCAGAGTGTTTTTGTTCCCTGTAGCATCCCTGGGACCTTCTCGTTCCCTCCTGGCCCATGCTCTCGAGCATCCTTATTCACTTATTCAAAACTTGCTTTTCCATGCACTCATGGTCAAGTTCACAGGAACTTCTGACCTGCTGTGCTGAGTCTGGTCACAGCTCAGTCCTGCCCAGTGTGTATCTATCTCGATAATGGTTGTATTATGGATGCTTAAATAGTGAGCACACAGAGCAATTCTTGGGTTTATATCCCTAATGAGCTGTAACATTACCAATGACTAATAATTATCTTCCTTGCAGAGTGTGAGGTTCTCAGTCCATCTAACGTGAGTGTGGAGTGGACAATCTAGTTCGAGGCTTTTAACTTTTTAAGCAGTTTAAATGCTTATTGATATGCATGTCTGCATTATTATAACATTATATGAGGGTGGTGAGGCGCTGGCACAGGTTGCCCAGAGAAGCTGTGGCTGCCCCATCCCTGGCAGTGTTCAAGGCCAGGTTGGACGGGGCTTGGAGCAACCTGGTCTAGGGGAAGGTGTCCCTGCCCGTGGCAGAGGGTTGGTACTGGATGAGCTTTAAGGTCCCTTCCAACCCAAACCAGTCTGGGATTCTATGATTCTGTGATGGGAGGTTCCTTCCTCCTGCCTTCCAGAGAGTCACCCATGGGGAGATGGAGGTGCCCGCACTAGATACTTGCCCACCAAAGCTGGACTTTGCATGGTTCTGTGTGACACAGATGTAGCATTAGCAGAGAAAGGGCTGCTCTGTGCATGCACCATATATACACCTATCCATGGAGATTTCTTCCTTCATTCATGACAGATATCTCCTTTCATTCACGACAAATTGCCAGCAAGACTTTTACCCATCGAAACATCCCTAATATAAAGCAAATAACAAACAATATTGTGAGCATCAAAGACTAAAACCAAAGTGCTCAGAGAGCCGGCAGAGATTTAATACTAAAACACAGGTAAAGAAGAGGAGTGGCTGTGTGTGCATTCAGCTGAAGCACAGTGACCTCGTGGAAAATGGTTGGTGGCCCCAGAAGGTGTTTTGCAGGAGGGATGTCCAGCAGATCCCTGCCCAAAGAGCTCGGCCCCGGTCCGTTTGGAGGGGATGTATTGCGAAGAACCTCGTGGGATTTTTCTATTTTTGATGATTCCCAGACCTGAACCTCCTGAGTCCGGGCTGGAGTCAATCAATCCTCCCACCTCCAACAGCAGGAAAACTGTCCTGGGTTCAGCTATAGCAGTCATTTTTCTCTTTCTTAGTAGCTGGTGCAGTGCTGTGTTTTTTAACTTTCAGCCTGGGAACAACGCTGATAACACTGATGTTTTTAGTTGTTGCTAAGTAATGTTTACTCCAACCAAGGACTTTCTCAGTCTCATGCTTTGCCAGGGAGGAGGGGAAGCCGGGAGGAAGCAGAGACAGGACACCTGACCCAAACTGGCCAAAGGGGTATTCCATACCACAGCACGTCATGCCCAGTATATAAACCAGGGGGAGTTACCCGGAAGGCCCCGATCACCGCTCGGGTCGGGCTGGGTATCGGTCGGCGGGTGGTGAGCAATTGTATCCTCTCCCCTTGTTATTTCACTAATCATTATTATCATTGGTGGTAGCAGTAGTGGTTTTGTATTATACCTTAGTTGCGGGACTGCTCTTATCTCAACCCGTGGGAGTTACATTCTTCCGATTCTCCTCCCCATCCCTCCGGGAGCGGGGGGAGGAAGAAGGGGGGGAGTGAGCGAGCGGCTGTGTGGTTCTGAGTTACCGGCTGGGCTCAAACCACGACAGTTCTTTTTGGCGCCCAACGTGGGGCTCGAAGGGTTGAGATAACGACAGATCTGACCAGAGTGTGTCTAATCATATTTGTGATAAGCATTCATTGTTACTACTCATCACAATGGTGATTATTTGGCTCTCAGACTTGTTGCGCTTGATCTCAGAGTTTCAGCATGTCGTACCTTACTTACAGCCACTATTTGCTGTTTTAGCGTTTATCGGCTGGGGGGCCTGGGTTCTTGTTTCCCTGTACTTCATGGTAATGACTTGTAATACAATAGACTCATTGATCATGAAACTGGTCTGGTTTGTGCTTCCAGCGTGGCCATCACCTCTATACATTGGGAGGTATATAATGAAATATTTTAGCAATTGCATATCTTTTTTTTTCTCCTCGGGGTGTCGACTTATGAAGGAAGCATTCTCTTTCACCCCCCGTTCCCCCACCAGCCTATTTGCAACAGCAGTTGAGAGTTCTGAAGGTTTTAGATGGCCTTTGAGTACCCTTGAAACCTGCCTGCTGATTGTGCTGGAGATCAGCATGTTGGCAAACATACGGAGTGTGTTTTACCCACGGCCATCCCGTCCTGGGAACATCCTATTTCGTTTAATCTCGAAAGTTAAGCAGTATCAGGTTCGAATCTGGTCTAGGATTAGACGACGATATAGGAGGACCACCAGGAGAATTTCCCTGAGGCTGGACAGTCATGAGTGGCAGGGTGTGTGGGATAGTATGGGCAAGTACCTAGGCCAGTGGGCCCCTCCAGTGCTTTGGAACTTCACCACTGAACAAGTGCAACATCCGGAAAAACTAGTAAAACACTTAAACGAGGTGTGCTGTCGTCCTGGTTATACCAGAGAGGGACAAATCATGGCAACGTGCTGGGGCTTGGCCTACACCTACAGAGCCCTGCTCAACACTATCCAGCACCTTCAAAGGGAAAAAAATGTCTCTGGATCTGATGGCAAAGCAACAGACAATGCAGCTATGCCAACTACAAGCACAGCAGCTACTCAGACCCTGACCACAACAGACAACACAGCTACTCCAAGTACAGCAGCTACACCAACCCCAGTGACAAGCACAACAGCTACTCAAACCCCGACAGCAACAGACAATGTGGCTACTCCAAGCACCGCAGCCACACCAACCCCAGTGACAAGCACAGTAGCTACTCAAACCCCGACAGCAACAGACAATACAGCTGCTCCAAGCACCGCAGCTACACCAACCCCAGTGACAAGTACAGTAGCTACTCAAACCCTGACAGCAATAAACAATGCAGCTGTTGGTGTTATTCAACTCCCAAGCACAACAGCTGCACCAACCCCAGCAATAGACATTGCAGCCACTCCAATCCTAGTGGCAGACACTGCAGCTAAACCAAATGGCCAGTTTGTGACAAGGTCTGTTGCCCCTGTAAGCAAAAGCAAACGAGAGGCACAAAGAGCAGCCCGCGAAGCGAAGAAAGATGAAGACCCAATGCCATTACTACACGGAACAGCATCTGAACAAGAGTTACTACTACGTGGGTCAGAGGAAGAGGAAGAAGAAGAAGAGGTCACTTCTCGACCCCGGACCTCAACCGAGCTGCGGAATATGCGAAAAGATTTCACCCGTCTTCCAGGGGAGCACATCGTCACCTGGTTGCCCCGATGCTGGGACAATGGGGCCGACGGTCACGAACTAGAAGGTAGGGAAGCCAAGCAGCTGGGATCACTTGCTAAGGAAGGAGGAATTGACAAAGCGATTGCAAGAGAGAAGCGAGCCCTCAGTCTTTGGAGGCGGCTCCTGGCAGCTGTGAAGGAAAGGTTTCCCTACAAAGACGATATTAGGAGTCGCTCAGCCAACTGGACCACGATAGAGAAAGGCATCCAGTCCCTGAGGGAATCAGCCATTATAGAGATGATCTATCGTAGGCCGGATGCCAGGAACACATCCGTAGATCCAGATGAAGTCGAATGTACATGACCCATGTGGCGGAAACTTACACGGAGTGCGCCATCATCATATGCCCACACATTGGCATCAGTGACCTGGAATGACGGAATATCACCAACAGTGGATTGCCTGATTCGTCAGCTCCGAGAGTTCGAAGACAATCTCACCCCTTCCATCATTTCAGCTGTGGAAAAACTGTCCCAGGAGTTCAAGCAATTGAGAGACGATTTATCCGATCTATCCAGCTCCCCACGCGTACCAACCCATGTCTCAGCTATTAACAGAAGGCGCCCTACTGCTCGAGAAAGAAAATATAGGAGGTACACGCCACGGGCCACCCTATGGTTTTACCTGCGGGATCACGGAGAAGACATGAGAAAGTGGGATGGAAAACCTACCTCAGCTCTGGAGCAACGGGTGCGTGAACTGAAGAGGAGAACAATGGTCAAGGATGATCCTCCCAGGAAAGCTGCTGCTCCAGTCTCTGGTGAGCAGTTTCCCAGATGGAGTGGAAGAGCTGATTTTACTCCAGCTCCTGTGATAAGGAATACTAATCCCTTTCTACAAGACAGAAGTGGAGAATTTTATGATCACTATTAGAGGGGCCCTGCCTCCAGCCAGGTGGAGGAGAGGGATAATCGGGTTTACTGGACTGTGTGGATCAGATGGCCTGGCACATCAGTCCCGCAGAAGTATAAGGCTCTAGTAGATACCGGTGCACAGTGTACTCTGAGGCCATCAAGGTATCAAGGGTTGGAACCCATTTATATTTCTGGAGTGACAGGAGGATCCCAAGCGTTAACTATGCTGGAGGCTGAAATCAGCCTGACTGGGAGGAAGTGGCAAAAGCACCCCCTTGTGACTGGTCCAGGGGCTCCATGCATCCTTGGCATAGACTGTCTCAGGAGAGGGTACTTCATAGACCCAAAAGGGTATAGATGGGCTTTTGATATCGCTGCCTTGGAGACAGAGGAAATTAAGCAGCTGTCCACCTTGCCCGGTCTCTCAGACGATCCTTCTGTTGTGGGGTTGCTGAAGGTCGAAGAACAACAAGTGCCAATTGCGACCACAACAGTGCACCGGCGGCAATATCGCACCAACCGAGACTCCTTGATTCCCATCCATAAGCTGATCCGCAGACTGGAGAGCCAAGGAGTGATCAGCAGGACCCGCTCACCCTTTAATAGCCCCATATGGCCAGTGCAAAAGTCTAATGGAGAGTGGAGATTAACAGTAGACTATCGTGGCCTGAACGAAGTCACACCACCATTGAGTGCTGCCATACCGGACATGCTAGAACTTCAATATGAACTGGAGTCAAAGGCAGCCAAGTGGGATGCCACAATTGACATTGCCAATGCATTTTTCTCAATCCCTTTGGCAGCAGAATGCAGGCCACATTTTGCTTTCACTTGGAGGGGCGTCCAGTACACTTGGAACCGACTGCCCCAGGGGTGGAAACACAGCCCTACCATCTGCCATGGATTGATCCAGACTGCACTGGAACAGGGGCAAGCTCCAGAACACCTGCAATACATTGATGACATCATCGTGTGGGGTGATACAGCGGAAGAAGTTTTTGAGAAAGGGAGGAAGATAATCCAAATCCTGCTGAAGGCCGGTTTTGCCATAAAACGGAATAAGGTCAGGGGACCTGCACAGGAGATTCAATTTTTGGGAATAAAATGGCAAGATGGACACCGCCAGATCCCCCCAGATGTGATCAACAAGATAACAGCAATGTCTCCACCAACTAACAAGAAAGAAACACAAGCTTTCTTAGGTGTTGTGGGGTTCTGGAGAATGCACATCCCAAATTACAGTCTGATTGTAAGCCCTCTCTACCACGTGACCCGGAAGAAGAATGATTTCAAATGAGGCCCTGAGCAACAACAAGCCTTTGAACAAATTAAACGAGAAATAGTTCATGCAGTAGCCCTTGGACCAGTCCGGGCCGGGCCAGATGTGAAAAATGTGCTCTATACCGCAGCTGGGGAGAATGGTCCTACCTGGAGCCTCTGGCAGAAAGCTCCAGGGGAGACTCGAGGTCGACCCCTTCGCTTTTGGAGTCGGGGATATAGAGGATCCGAGGCCAGCTATACTCCCACTGAAAAAGAGATACTGGCAGCCTATGAAGGGGTTCGAGCTGCCTCAGAAGTGATTGGAAGTGAAGCGCAGCTCCTCCTGGCACCCCGGTTGCCTGTGCTGGGCTGGATATTCAAAGGCAGGGTCTCCTCTACACATCATGCAACCGATGCTACATGGAGCAAGTGGGCCGCACTAATTACACAACGAGCTCGAATAGGAAATCCCAGTCGTCCAGGAATTCTAGAAGTCATCATGGACTGGCCAGAGGGCAAAGATTTTGGGATGTCACCAGAAGAGGAGGTGACGCGTGCTGAAGAGGCCCCACCATATAATGAACTGTCAGAGAGTGAAAAGCAATATGCCTTGTTTACTGATGGGTCCTGCCATATTGTGGGAAAGCATCGGAGATGGAAGGCAGCTGTGTGGAGTCCCCTGGGACAAGTTGCAGAAACTGCTGAAGGAGAGGGTGAATAGAGTCAGTTTGCAGAGGTGAAAGCCATCCAGCTGGCCTTGGACATTGCTGAACGAGAAAAATGGCCAGTACTTTCTCTCTGTACTGACTCATGGATGGTGGCAAATGCCCTGTGGGGGTGGCTGCAGCAATGGAAGCAGAGCAACTGGCAACGCAGAGGTAAACCCATCTGGGCTGCTGCATTGTGGCAAGATATCGCTGCCAGGGTGCAGAACCTGGTGGTGAAGGTACGCCACGTAGATGCTCATGTACCCAAGAGTCGGGCCACTGAGGAACACCAGAATAACCAGCAAGTGGATAAAGCTGCTAAGATTGAAGTGGCTCAGATGGACTTGGATTGGCAACATAAGGGTGAATTATTTTTAGCCCGGTGGGCCCATGACACCTCAGGCCATCAAGGCAGAGATGCAACATATAGATGGGCTCGTGGTCGAGGGGTGGACTTAACGATGGACACTATTGCCCAGGTTATTCACGAATGTGAAACATGTGCTGCAATTAAGCAAGCCCAGTGGTTAAAGCCTCTCTGGTATGGAGGACGATGGCTGAAATACAAGTATGAGGAGGCCTGGCAGATTGACTATATCACACTCCCACCAACCCGCCAAGGCAAGCGCCATGTGCTTACCATGGTGGAAGCAACCACCGGATGGCTGGAAACGTACGCTGTTCCTCACGCCACTGCCCGGAACACTATCCTGGGCCTTGAGAAACAAGTCTTGTGGCGACACGACACCCCAGAGAGAATTGAGTCAGACAACGGGACTCATTTCCGGAACAACCTCATAGACACTTGGGCCAAAGAGCATGGCATTGAGTGGGTATATCACATCCCCTACCATGCACCAGCCTCTGGGAAAATCGAACGGTACGATGGGCTGTTAAAAACTCCACTGAGAGCAATGGGTGGTGGGACTTTCAAACACTGGGATACACATTTACCAAAAGCCACCTGGTTGGTCAACACTAGGGGATCTGCCAACAGGGCTGGCCCAGCCCCATCAGAACTTTTACGTACCGTAGAGGGGGATAAAGTTCCTGTGGCGCACATAAAGAATTTGCTGGGGAAGACAGTCTGGGTTATTCCTGCTTCAGGTAAAGGCAAACCCACTCGTGGGGTTGCTGTTGCTCAGGGACCTGGATATACTTGGTGGGTAATGCGGGAAGATGGGGAAGTCCGATGTGTACCTCAAGGGGATTTGATTTTGTGGGACAACAGCCAATGAACTCAATTGTACGCTGTTGCCTGCTCTATAACACTTTTATAGCCCACCAGCTAGATATCTTCAGGTCACCAGCAACTGACCCTGACTTCCCTCCGATCATCACCTCAACAAAGAATGAATTTTGAGGAAACCAGACGAGCTCAGCAGTGACCAGACGAGTTTGGCGGTGTCATCAGCAGGCAACAACCCAACACTACATGCCGTCCCTGCTGCCCTGAAAGACTATTACAAGAGATGGAGCCTGACATCATGGACTGGATGAGTTCAGCAATTTTACAGGGATTGGTCCATGGACTAGGGAATGATATCTTTCTCTGTGTGTGGGTGTATATATATGTGTACATATGGGACAGGGGCGATGGTGTGTTGAGAGAGGTGGGATCTGAGCATGACGTGAATGGTATGGAATAAGGGGTGGATACTGTCCTGGGTTCAGCTATAGCAGTCATTTTTCTCCTTCTTAGTAGCTGGTGCAGTGCTGTGTTTTTTAACTTTCAGCCTGGGAACAACGCTGATAACACTGATGTTTCTAGTTGTTGCTAAGTAATGTTTATTCCAACCAAGGACTTTCTCAGTCTCATGCTTTGCCAGGGAGGAGGGGAAGCCGGGAGGAAGCAGAGACAGGACACCTGACCCAAACTGGCCAAAGGGGTATTCCATACCACAGCACGTCATGCCCAGTATATAAACCAGGGGGAGTTACCCGGAAGGCCCAGATCACTGCTCGGGTCGGGCTGGGTATCGGTCGGCGGGTGGTGAGCAATTGTATCCTCTCCCCTTGTTATTTCACTAATCATTATTATCATTGGTGGTAGCAGTAGTGGTTTTGTGTTATACCTTAGTTGCGGGACTGCTCTTATCTCAACCCGTGGGAGTTACATTCTTCCGATTCTCCTCCCCATCCCTCCGGGAGCGGGGGGAGGAAGAAGGGGGGGAGTGAGCGAGCGGCTGTGTGGTTCTGAGTTACCGGCTGGGCTCAAACCACGACAAAACCCACCGCCGGGCTGGTCCAGCACCAAAGGCCATCTCTAGCAGAGGAGGATGGCTCCATCCCGGCTGAAGGCAGACGGTTCGTGGGCTCCCTCCTTGCCCCTACAACAGCCCCTGGGGAAGGAGATTGGGGGCACTTCCAAGACCTTGGGGCAGCTGCAGCCTGGAGGGACTTTGGCAGAAGGGATGTCTCCAGAGCTCCTTGCCCAAGGCAGGCCAGATTGAAGCAAAATGGATCTACTGCTAAAGTGGATCATGCCCACTGAAGGGTAAACTCTTTTCCTCCCTCCCCCCCCCCTTCTTCCTCCCCTTTCTCCCTCCCCTTTCTCCCTTTCCTTTTCGTTTAGAGACCTTAGGGTTTCCTTTTTCCCCAGTTCCCCGAGGTCCCTTAGTCCTTCACCAGTTCACAGTCCTTCTGATTTGGAAGTTGTTTTGGAGTTCCTGAAATCCCCGATTTCCAGTAGGGTGTTCTTATCTGAATCCCTCTCTGTCTCAAAGAGGGAGCTGTTCCTGAGCTCTCTCCTTCCCTGGCCTGTTTGTGTCTGTGCTAGGTTGCCCCACCAGCCAAGCGCTGATGGAGGGGTGCAGAGCTGTCAGAAATGGTGGTGCTGTGAAATAGGCTGCTGCTGCTGTCAGATGGCTTGGAACACGATGTGCTGTCGTGAAACATCTCGGAGCTCCAAAACTGGGAGCTGGGAGGCCCGGGCAGACCTGGGCATTTGCTGCGGTGGGTGCCAAACACTGCAGCTCATTAGCTGCATAGGCATAATGAGCTATGGTGGCTTCTGGTCTTAACACTGTGTTCATCTCTTAAAAATGTAACAAACAACACAGGAGAAAAATGAGTCTTGCAATAAAACAGACAGTTGGGGTGGGTGTTTATCTGTAAAAGCCCCCTAGTGTATCTATTACATTAAAATGGACAGCTGCCATAAACCAAGAAGTTCAATCTGCTCTGGTTCATGCTGTATTTCAGGTGTGATGTCCCTTGCTCTGCTGTATCACAGCAAAGTAAGCTTCTGCCTTCCCCAGCTGCAATCAGTATAGTCTTCATTGAAGATGATCCTTAGAGGGACTGGAGCTGTAGGTGGAACCCCTGTAGGTGTCCATGGTGCCTAATGTACTATAGGGGACATCAGGGATTTTTTCCTAGCAGGTTCAGGGACTCGCATAAATACCAATACATGCCACCCATACTGACTTCCATTTGTGGATCTTGGGGAATGATTAACCAAAATACTTGATTACCTAAAATTTATTCGGTTGGGAATGCTTTTGGGATTACTCTTGACTTTTTACCCTGTCTGCCAATATTTGTGAGTGGAGACATTCAGAGAGAAAAAACAAAGATGTTAAAATCCAAAGTCTGTCAATTTGAGTCTTTGCTGGGTTTTGTAGTTAATAGAGAGCCCTCAATGAGGTTGAAGAATTGTTACATTTGTTGTGAACTTACAAGTTCAAAATCTTTGCTTGTGCTACTTACAAAACCAAATTATAAAATTATACATTTGCAAAAATGTTATTTTGTTGGAAAAGAACCAGTATTCCCAAATAATCCTGCTCCTGTTGTCAGCAGCTAGGGAGCAGGTTTGGGGAAGAGGAGCCCTGCAATGCAGCGTGCATAATTTGTAGCCACTTCTGAAGCAGACCTTAAAGGTAAGGTCTCACTCGGACCTGGGGTCTCAGACATGATGGAATTACAGACAACTGATGCAATTGTAGATGGGCCTTAAAACAAAAGAGGGAAAAGAAAAAGATAGGGGAATGCAACAAGTTTATTAAAATCTCCAACAATCTGATAATAACAAAAGATTTACTGCAGCCAAGTAGGAAAACCTTTCCATGTTTTGTTTTGTTTTGTTTTCCAGGCTGCTTCTAACAGGCTTCAGCACCGATTCCCAGTGTCTGGTGCGTGAAGGAATAAGGAAATCGGGCGTGGCCAAGGTGCTCAGCTAGGCAAGGATCCGTGCGCAGCTTCTCCTCTAGAGCAAGGTATTTCTGTGGCACCGTCCGCTTTTCCCTAGAACAAGAAGGGGGATATCAGAGGAAAACTGCAGCAGGACATCAAGTAGGGTATTGTACAGAATAGCCTCATTTCCTGGGGGGCTGACTTGTAGACCTCCCCTGGGCACTACTCAGGCAGTCATTCCAATACCTGTTGAGTCTCTGCTCTAGAATGTCGATATGGAGCATGGATTCAGAGTAACTAGAGAGATAGTCATCCTTCTCCTTTGTGCTGAGCTGTTTCTTGTTTTCCTGAAACCACAGGTGGTTCTTTTGCAGCTCCTCCGCCACCTGTTGGGGGAGCAAGCAACCATGAGTCAGGGTAATGGAGAGGAGAGCGAGGAGCAAAGGCACGCAGAAGTGCAACTCAAAGTTCAGGGAGCTGAGGGGAAGGAAACCACAAACTGGAGCTGGTTTATTTTCATGGAGGGCAGTAAGTCTGAGATGAGGTCTCACTGAACAAGAAAACAAGGGGAATCAAAACGCGGAACAACAAGAGGCAGCAAAGCATGAATGTGTTGCCTCCCTGTAGTCAAGAAGCACTGGGCACCTAAATTGGCTCTGAGATAGGGACTAACTTTCACCCTGGGGCTATTTTGTTCTTTGATCTCGCATGCTAACAACAACAACAACAAGAAGAAAGTAAAAACAAATAAAGAACCCAGGCATGTTTATGGCTCTTTAATCAAAGGAGGTTTGTTTCTTGCCTGCTGTCACAATGAGATGTGTGTTACCCTCCTGCCAGTGCAGAAGAGACTCCAGAAGCATGCACATTCTGGAGCAAGACTGGGAATACCTTTTCAAGGCGAGCCTGGATGAGGTTGACTTTGTAAGTGAGATGATGCTTAAAATCAGTCAGGCAGTCATCTCTGACACGCAGGGCCTGCTCCTTGATCAGCTTACCTCTGCAGCCACTTCGAATAAGGAAAGGTGCTAGGTAACCCAGATCCTGTTCCCTCTGTCCTGGGAGCTCATCCTTCATGGTGCTCTCCTGGAGGGGGAAGGACAGAAAGAGTCATGGTCCCGTTTACCTGCTTCCCCAAACACCCCGTGATAAGGCAAAACAAAAGCAAAGGCCAAAACTCCTCCCCCTGTGGCCACTCCTGGAAGGAAATAATGTTTCTTTTTCTTATAGTTTGATCAAAACTACTGCTTTGCATTAGCTTTGCATATCAACCCCTTCCCAGTGCGGTTTTTATTCTGTAGTTTCTTTTCAATCATCCTTTTTAACATTTCTCCTCATTTCCTTGATTGTAAAGACATCTCTTGCACTGAGGTGCAAGAAGGGATCTACGAAATCCATTTGTATTTGGACAGGAAGATATTAGGACAGGGTATTTTGAGTGACACCAGTTTATAGGCTGGCGAGTAGCTGGTTCTCGCATCTTTGCCCCTGCTTCATGCCAGAAGTTCAGCATGTAAAACCTAGTATCACCTTTTATAACCTCTCCATTCAGTCTAAAAACCATTCACAAGAAGCATCCTGGAGATCTTGAAAAATTGAAAGTAAATATTCTTGAATCTTTTTGTATTTGTCCAGGACATTTCTATGTTCTTAATTCCTGTCCTGGGTTCAGCTATAGCAGTCATTTTTCTCCTGCTTAGTAGCTGGTGCAGTGCTGTGCTTTTTAACTTTCAGCCTGGGAACAACACTGATAACACCGATGTTTTTAGTTGTTGCTAAGTAATGTTTATTCCAACCAAGGACTTTCTCAGTCTCATGCTTTGCCAGGGAGGAGGGGAAGCCGGGCGGAAGCAGAGACAGGACACCTGACCCAAACTGGCCAAAGGGGTATTCCATACCACAGCACGTCATGCCCAGTATATAAACCGGGGGGAGTTACCCGGAAGGCCTGATCACTGCTCGGGTCGGGCTGGGTATCGGTCGGCGGGTGGTGAGCAATTGTATCCTCTCCCCTTGTTATTTCACTAATCGTTATTATCATTGGTGGTGGCAGTAGTGGTTTTGTGTTATACCTTAGTTGCGGGACTGCTCTTATCTCAACCCGTGGGAGTTACATTCTTCCCATTCTCCTCCCCATCCCTCCGGGAGCGGGGGGAGGAAGAAGGGGGGGGGGGGAGTGAGCGAGCGGCTGTGTGGTTCTGAGTTACCGGCTGGGCTCAAACCACGACAATTCCTCAACAGAGATCCTGGAACAAAATTGGCTGTGCAAGTAAGAATGAAACCCAAGAAAACAACTGATTCCTATCACACAAAGAAGTGCATGCTTGCCTAACAAAATGAGCCCGGCTAGAAAGATGCAGCTTGGAATCCATTGTCATACTCCCTCCTGTAATCCCTATTCTCAACTAATCCTTGTTCATTATTTTCTTTATTAACTAAACAAAGTAAACCAACAATCCTTCTTGGTGATGTGAGTTTTTCCAGAAGGTCAGAGCGTGATCATTTGTTTTCATGGGAAGTCAGCTGAAGCTGTGCTGACTTACACCTGCTAGGGAATCAGCCCAGGATATTTTAATGGTACTAAAAGCTCCTCAGAGGTAATTCTCAGACAGAAAAAGCTTTCTCTGGATTGCTTTGTGTACACGTAAGAAATACTGGGATTAATCAAGTCGACCTACCATCGCTTCACGCTGTCATCTCCTCTCTCCATTGCTCTCTCTATTATAAATTGAAACCAATAATTTAATATTGGCTTTTTCGGTCTCACGGATCTTCAAATTATTTAACACCTTCCTGTCAGGGTCCGACTGGATAAAACCCAGTGTCGGAAATATCTTGTTCGTGATCCCCAGAGTGAAATTAAGACGCAAGCGAGGTCAAGTACCGCAATCGCTCAGTTTGTTTATTATAAAAAGATGATTATTCTAAAAAAGATGATTATTATAAAAAGATAGCGATAGGACAGATTGGAAAAGAGGATAGAAATTATGCAAGCATTCAGAGTGCAGAGAGCACTAGTCACCACCGTGGATCCAGCGGCGTCCCGAGGGTCCGTAGCCGTCGTCTTTGGTGGTGGGTGTCCCCCAACAGTGATTACCTTTTTCCCCTTTTATAGTGCGTTGGGGGGAAGTACCTCTGTTCTTAACGTCAGGTACTGCACATTCCTGGTGGGTCACGTGCATCCAGTTTTGCTGGTCTTGCAGCCAGCTCTTCAACTGCACATGTCTGTCAGCAATCCTTGAGATAATGGACAGCAGTTCCTCACACCAATCCTTGAGACAATGGACAGAGGAGTCTTAGCTCCACACACCCATCTTCGAGATAGTGGACCTCAGCTCCTCACACCAATCTTTGAGACAGTGGACGGTGGAGTCTGATTTCAGTTCAGTCTCTCACACCACCCTGTGGCTCAAAGATTGTTCCACGATCCGGGTGGTTTTAGAGAAGAGAGAGTACAAAAGAGGCCAAGGAATGAAAAGAGCAGTGGTTTAAACTGATGGTTTCTGTGGGCATATCAATCTGATTTGTTTAGTTCCATCGGGAGAGGCGGTAGTTACAAATTGCATGTTTGTCACAACGCTCTGAATTAATTGAATGAGACAAGGAATAATACAAGGTAAGAATAAAAACATAGCAAAGCCACATAACAAGCAAAATAAAGTCTGTTTAACTCACGGGCCTCCAGGCAGCCAGGAAAAAGGGTCAAACTCCCATCCTTTCCAGGTTTGAACAGGAACATGAGCCAATTTTCAAATTCCAGATGCGATTTGTTTTACTATTTTACCATTATCATCAATGTTCGAACAACAATTAGCATAATTTAATTTGCCACAAACTCCCCCTTCCATGGCTAGCAGGTAGTCAAGAACCATGCGATGTTGACATATTGCCGTCCGCATTTGCGTGGCCTGATCTGCCAACAGATCAAGGGTACGGGCTGTTTCATTGCTAATGATTTCTAGGATAGCTTGTAACCGAATAATGTGATTTAAGCTATAAATAGGCTCTCGAGCACCGCTAACCAATTTGTTAGGGTTCCAGGTAGCCGGTCCCTAATACCGTATAATTCGTTACAATGCTTTATCAAAGCCTCCCGAGTGACCGAGCCACCCAGGGGCCCACCAATTTCTTTCCAAATATTCACTAGATTTCCTGGAACTAATTGTGATATTTGCACTTTAATCATGCACGCGCTTCCTTGCCGGATGGTGGTCTTGAGGCGTCTCTGGATAGTCTTCCTCACTGTGTCCGCTGATTGACCTCTGTGCTTGCGCATGTGCAAAAGACTCTTGTGAATTACTTAACAACTGTGGCCCTGGTTTAGGTCAGTTTGTTCTGATTTGTTCCCAAATTTTGGCCAAATCTGTAGATATTCTGCTGCTCTGATCTATGTACGTGCAGCAGCTTGTATTTATAATTGTACAAGCGCCTCCTTGGGAAGCTAATAGCAAGTCAAGGGCCATCTGGTTTTGCAATGTCACCTGGGATGATACGCTGGATACCTCAATCTTTAATGCCTGTATTGCATCTCTAATTTTGTTTTCAATGTTTTCAATTACTGCAGATATATTCACAATCGTCTTTTCTAATTCACTCACTCCCAACCAAGGGAGAAACCATCTAACAAAACTGTGAAACCTGTGAAATCCTGTGGGACGATCTGCAGTAGCATTATGAGTTCTCTAAGAGGTTGTACAAAACATCTCTGCCTTTGGGGGCAGTTCTATTGTCACCCATATCTAATAGGCGGAGTGGTCGTCTCAGCGAGGCAACTCATTTGTTTTCACAAAATCCACCCCTTACATCCCTGAGAGGTACACACATAATACAAAGCAAGCGAATTACAACAGGCGGGGTAGTTGTCTCAGGGAGGCAACTCGTTAAGTTTCCTTTGTCAAAATTTTACCCCTTATGTCCCTGGGAGGCACACGCGTAATACAAAGCAAGTGAAAAATGTAGCACTAGATTAGGTCCCACAAACCAAGTAATTCACCTTAATTATTTTCAGTGAGCTGTCGAAGATATATCCACCCTCCACCCCCCCACACCCCCCCCACCCCACCCCCCCCACCCCCTGCTCACAATCAAGGGGTGGGGGAGTTAGTAAGTGGTGGGGGCACTGGGGCCCTCCACGTTTTGCAGAGGTTTTTCCTTTTCTTTAGGGCCCATGGGGTTTATTTCGTGCCACTCTAACGCCAGCTTTTCCAATTTATCAGTGGGTAACCCATCCATTAAATCTTTAGGAATGCCCTTTCGCCACCCCAATGTCCACAACCCTTGCCTTTCATTAGGAATATTTCTACCTCCTGGGTGTTGGGCGTTTCCCATTAGTCAGGCGAGGAGGGGTTTTTACCTCTGTTCGCCTCAGTCCCTTAGTATCAATTTTACTAGAAATATTGACGGGACCGTACTTTCTCCCATAATTAATCAACTCCTGGGCAACTTCCCCCCATGTCCATGCTTTCTTTTCTTCTGTCTTTCGATCGGGCAATAGCAGTCCTTCCAGGGCAGCAACGGCCCTTTCACTTTGGGATGTTGCTTGTGTCTTTCCCTGCAATTGGATCCCTACGGCTTTCGGGTGAGACCAAGCCATTAGGCCTTAGTTGAAATAACTTTACTTTTTAGCATGAGTATGACTCAGCTCTTAAACACGACTGCACTCGCTTAGCAGGGGACCCCTCTGCAGGTGGGGACCTGCCCTTCTGGTGAGGCATGATAAGCAATGCATTAGAACTGGGGCCTGTAGACAGCTTGCATCTGCTTCTGTAAATTGCTTCTAAGCAGGGACACCCCTAATGGCAAGATATGATGACAATTTGAACTAAGCACGTAGCTCGCAGGTATTAGCAGTTGATCAATAATACTAAGCTAAAAGGTAAACACCCGTAAGAATCCTGATTAATACTAACCAATAGACTGTCGTTGTAGCCCTAACGCAAGTGTGCAGTAGGATAAGAGAACTGCAGTTATGTAACTTACCGAATCGTATGTGTGGATGCTTTAGATAAAATTATATCAAGATGGAAAAGTAAAGTATAAAATAACCCTGAAATTTACTGTGCTTTGGACACGTGTATGGAGGTTTGAACCCCCACGTGCTCCTGGCGCCAATAAAGGTCTGTGCTTTACGGTGCGTACTGTGAAGTGATTTCTTTGAATCAAGTTGGCGAGCCAGGCAGGAGGCTCTCCGTTCATCTGTGAGACCCTCCGGGGCCGGGGACCCTCAGGGCGCCCCTGCAGAATTCTCCGGAGAGACTCCCCGGTCTCCATTGGATCATCGCAGGAACGGACAAGACCCTGAGACGGGTACAGCAACTTCAAAGCACTACCTTACTTTGTGTTTTGGGGCTACCCATAAGTCGTACGCTGGGTATTGCAGCACCAACCTGCTAGCGGTATACAGGTGCTCGGGGTTAGAGTCCCCGTTGTTGTTTGTGTGGATTGTGGGTTAAAGTCCCACTTGCACATATGTGGATAGAGGTTGGAATTTGTGCAATCTTAGCTATTGTTATCAGCCTCCTAATTCATTACATATGGATATGTATTAAGCCTTTGAATTCGGTACCCTGTAGCTGTTGAATAACGTCTGGAACAAGAAATAGTTATTGAACTATAACTGCATGATACGGAACGAGTGAACTTACATGTGAGATGTACAATTAAGTACGAAGCGAGTGCGGAGTCCCGATCCGCGGTTCTGTTATCCCGCGAGGGAAACAGCCGGAGATGGACGAAGCGAAAAGAAAAATATATGTATTACCTTGAGACTGCTGAGGTTTGTTTGTTTCATCCTGGGAATGAATGTAAGCCAAATTTCGTTCTAAGTTGTATCCGGTGTAACGAAAAGTTGTGGGTAAAATTTGAATGGCATTTTTATTGCACAGGGTGCGGAATTTGGTCTGAATGGGAAGAAAAGTATAGGTTTGTGGAAGTAATTAAGGTATATTGCGGTCGAGAAAACGAAGTGAAGAATCAGTAAGGTGGGTAGTTAGCAAAGCAAGTAAAAATGGGAAACCAGGAAAGTCAAAATTTAATGCTTAAAAGTCCCCTGGGATGCATCTTAACACACTGGAAGGAAATTGGGGATCCCCCAGGAGGAATCACGAGCAAAAAGACCTTGATAAAATATTGTAACCGGTGGTGGCCATTGTATAAATTGGAAGGGGGAAAAAAATGGCCAGAAAACGGATCCTTAAACTGTGATACAATGTTACAGTTAATGCTTTTCTTACGAAGGGAAGTGGGATGAAGTCGTTTACGCAGATATGATTTTCACACTCCGAGACCATCCAGACTGGCAGAAGGAGTGTGGGATAAACATAGCACCCAAGGATCCGTTTGTATTAACTCTAGAAAGAGAGAATAAAAAGCAAGGAGTAGGGAAATTGAAGCGGCGTTGCTCATCATGCTCTATAGGCCAGAGGTGCTTGAAATACAAGGCGGGGGGGGGGGGCCTGAGGAAATGCTAGAAGATTTTGTTAGCCCCAGGGAAACTGCAGAAAAAGCATCAACTCCTCCCCCTTCTCCGGAGCGTGGGCGACGAAAGGAGAGGGGAAGGCAACAAAACTCCCCCCCCCCCCACTGTCTTTTTCGCCGCTAAGCAGGAGGACGCGGGCCAAGTTGCGAGCTCGATCGGCCTCGCCCAGAGTAAAAGATAAAGGCGTGATACAAGCCCCCCATTGGGAAGCTGCGGGACCCAAAGGACCCATGAGGCTAAAGGTTAATTTCTCTATGGGAGACTTACTTAGAAAGTTGGAAAGTGATAGCAAGGACCTATAGAGACAATCCCGCAGGCATAGCAAAAGAATTCAAAACCTTCACTGAAGCCCTAGACCCAGATTGGGACGATATTGATTTAATGTTAGATGCACTCACAGAAACCAAAAAGGAACTAGTACTTAAAGCCGCCAGAACCCATGTTCAGGCATTAATCGCTGCACAGACGCTGCAGGGAAATGCAGACGATTGTGTGCCTACAGCTAAACCACGATGGGATTAGAATAACCCCAACCATTATCAACTTCTCAAAAGATATCAAACATGGATTGCGTTTGGATTGGAGCACGCAATTCCTAAGTCCGTGAATTGAGGAGCTTTATATGCTGTCAAACAAAACACAGGTGAAACCCCTATGGAATTTTTGGAATTTCTTAGAGCAGAGGACCAGAGAGATATCGAAAGGCTTATTGAGGAAGCATGGAGGGTGTACCGCAACCGAGACAGTAATGAAAGGAAAAAGTTAGGTCGAACAATCACTCATGCGACCATTGCGGCCTTGGGGAAAGGAAATTATCACGGAGATGGAAAAACTCGAGGTGCATGGAAAGAATGCTTTCGGGGTCGTAAGACGAGGGCCCCTAATAATAGGGTAGGGGCTAATCAGTGCGCTTTTTGTAAACAGGAAGGGCACTGGAAAAGGCAGTGTCCCAAACTGAGAAGGGAGGAGGGACACCTCCCATGTCTTGCTGAATTAGAAATAGAATAGGGGGGACCAGAGGGTCGAACCCCGGCCGATCCCCTGGTTATAATGAAGCTGGGGAAAGAAGACACAAATGTAGAATTTCTGGTAGACACCGGAGCTACGTTTTCTGCATTAAATCAACAATTAGCTTTGATCGATAATGAATCTTTAAATGTGATTGGGGCGACAGGCCAGCGACAGAAGGTACCATACATGCAACCTCTCCAATATAAAATGGGTAAAGTGATAGGAACGCACGAATTTTTATATATGCCAAATGCCCCAAAATCATTATTAGGAAAGGATCTATTAGAAAAATTGGAAGCAGAGATCAAGTTTAAAAATGATGAAATACAAATTAGAGATGACCAATTAATTGGAATATTAAGTTTAGCTCTAATCCAGCCACAGGTAACAAAGCAGGTCCCCTTGGACATCTTGGATCAAGCCTATCCAGGAGTGTGGGCCGACGGAATACCGGGTAAGGCAAAGCATGCCAAGCCGATCCAAGTAAGACTGAAGCCCAGGACACAACCGGTAAGAATCAAACAATACCCCCTCAAACTAGAAGACAGGAAAGGAATTAAACCTGTGATAGAGTCCTTTCTCAAATTTGGCCTTTTAGTAGAATGTGAATCTGAATATAGCACCCCCATTTTGCCAATCTGGAAACCGGATGGGAAAAGTTATCGATTAGTACAAGACCTAAGAGCTATCAATAAAATAGTAGACGACCTTCATCCCCTAGTGGCCAACCCTTATACTTTGTTAACAAAACTAAGAGAGAATCTTGTTTGGTTTACTGTTTTAGACTTAAAGGATGCCTTCTTCTGCCTGCCCTTGGAGCCAGAGAGCCAAAAATCATTTGCTTTTGAATGGGAAAATCCAGAGTCAGGTCGGAAATCCCAACTCACCTGGACCGCGTTACCCCGAGGCTTCAAAAATAGCCCAACATTATTTGGAAACCAACTGGCAAAAGACCTTGAGGACTGGACGGCACCTGCTGGGGAAGGAGTTTTGCTCCAATATGTGGACGACCCGTTGATAGCCACCGAAACCTTAAACAGCTGTAGGGAATGGACGGTAAGCCTGTTAAATTTTCTCAGACTTAAAGGATATAAGGTATCTCAGCAAAAGGCACAAATAACGAAGCAAGACGACACCTACCTGGGATATGAGGTCTCAGGGGGGCAGCGGAAATTAGGACAAGAACGCAGAGAAACAATCTGCCAAACCCCTCAACCCAGGACACCTAAGTAACTTCGGACGTTTCTCGGGATGACAGGTTGGTGTCGACTCTGGGTCTATAATTATGGTATATTAGTAAAACCCCTATACCAATTGCTGCAAACAGAAACGAGGGAATTACAGTGGACTGGGGAAGCAAAACGGGCATTTAATGAATCGAAGAAGGAATTAATGAGGGCCCCAGCCCTCGGACTGCCAGACGTCACCAAACCCTTTTGGTTATTTTCGCATGAGAGACAAGGCATAGCCCTCGGGGTCCTAGCTCAAAATATAGGACCCTCTAAAAGAGCTGTAGCTTACTTCTCAAAGCAACTAGATGAAGTAAGCAAAGGATGGCCTGGATGCTTATGGGCAGTGGCAGCCGTGGTCCTAAATATCCAGGAAGCTCGAAAATTCACTATGGGACAAAAGACGACTGTCCTGGTATCACATACCGTATCTGCGGTACTGGAACAAAAAGGGGGGCACTGGCTGTCTCCCTCTCGGTTCCTTAAGTACCAAGCGATATTGGTAGAACCAGATGATGTAGATACAGTCGCTACTAACATTGTCAACCCAGCCTCTTTTCTCAGCAATGCCTCAGCAGTCGGGGAACCGGTAACTCATGACTGCCTAGAAACCATCGAAGCCACTTACTCAAGCTGGCCTGATTTAAAAGAAGAACCCTTGCCGAAAATGGAAACCTGGTTCGCTGGCGGAAGCAGCTTTGTTAAAAATGGAGTTTGGAAAGCAGGATATGCTGTAACCACTACTCAGAGAACCATTGAAGCCCGAGCCCTCCCAGTGGGAACATCGGCGCAAAAAGCTGAAATTATTGCTCTAACAAGAGCACTAGAATTAGCCAACAGAAGAGACATTAATATTTGGACAGACTCAAAATACGCGTTTGGAGTAGTTCACGCCCATGGGTCTGTGTGGAAAGAGCGCGGGCTTTTGACGTCTCACAGAAAACGAATCAAGCACTCTGCAGAGACATTGAGGCTTCTTGAAGCTATAAGATTACCGAATCGAGTGGCAGTGATGCACTGCAGAGGACACCAAAGGGGTGACATGGATCAGGAAAAAGGGAACCGACTGGCAGATTTAGAGGCAAAAAGAGCGTCAGAAGAAGGAGAGGTAAACCTATTGGCCATAATACCAGACGGAAAGATAGTAAGTATTAATTCTGAAATTTCTTATTCAAAGGAAGATTTAAAACTAGGGGAAGGCAACAAAACAACTCCCCCCCCCCCCGTCTTTTTCGCCGCTAAGCAGGAGGACGCGGGCCAAGTTGCGAGCTCGATCGGCCTTGCCCAGAGCATTATGAGTTCTCTAAGAGGTTGTACAAAACATCTCTGCCTTCGGGGGCAGTTCTATTGTCACCCATATCTAACAGGCAGAGCTGTGGGCAGGATGGGGGCTTGCTCATCCTCTGCCCATTGTTGCATCACCCTGTTTTCCCTCTGGTTGGAACCCCCTGCCCGCCTCTCCCCCTGGCTCTCACTGAGGCTGGTGGTGTTCACCCCAGCCCACCAGGCACAGCTTCACCAGGTCGTGGTGGATGTAGGTGCCGAGGACCTTGATGAAGAGAAGGTAGGGGTGACAGCCCCCCAGCACCACCCAGGTGAAGCAGCAGAGCAGGCAGTAGTCGGTGAGCCCCCCCCGGACCTTGCAGGTCCCCAGCAGGGTCCCACCGGAGAGCCCGCTGTTGAGCAGGAAGGCCAGGTTGAGGAGGAGCAGGCTGCCCACCAGGTTCACATGCAGCCCCATGTGACCTGAACCTGCACCTGAGCATCCCCAGGGGGAGCAGGAAAGGCAGGGTCACCACTGAGTGGGGCCCTGTGTCACAGCAGGTTCATGCAAAGGCACCAGAACTGCCCTACATCTCTCCCAGCCTGATGAGTCCCCAGGGAGCTGCTGGCACATCCTACCTGAAGAAGATGCAGAAGGTGATGGTGATGGTGAAGCAAGCCATGGCTACCCTGCAGCCAGCAGTGGCAATAGCCATCAGGGCTTGTGCTGTGGACCCATCCAGAGCTGGGTTCTGCCAAACATGCACTTTGGGTTAGACAGGCCCTGGAACAACCTAGACAACCCAACTGCAGCTACCAAAGCCACAGGGCTGCTGCAGAGACCCCAGGCAAGCCCCTGGACTGTTCCCCCAGAAGGTCTTTGGGGGGAGTGTGGCAGTGGTGGCTCAGAGGAGATGCTCCCTGGGGTGGGGTAAGGGATGAGTGAAGGCTATGATGGACCACCATGAGCACCCTCCTGAGAGCCTCCACCGGCAGACAGGACCCCAAGCCTTGCTGTTCCAGAGCCTATATATCCACCATATAGCCTCTCTGCTGCCCTCCTGAGCTGGGGCTGGGCTTGATTTTGGGACCTCAGCTTGCCTGGGAGCAGCTATAACTGTCCCTGTGCAGCTACTGGTGGTACCCAAGGGGCCGCCAAGGTGGGGCATGCAGCACAGACAGGGTATGAGCAGGAGCTGTGGGGAGTGGGGTTGTCACCAGGAGGAGGGTGAAGAAGGTGAGATGGTCGCAGGTGGAGACTGTCCCCTTGTCCCCAGGCTGCGTGACACATCCGCTGCTGCTCCAGCCTCCTGCCTGCCCTGCAACAGGCACAGGGTGATGGCCCCAAGCGCTGGGCACAGCACCCACACCCAGCCCCAGCGAGGCCCCACTGAGGACCAGACCTTTGCTGGGATCCCAGAAGACACATTGTGGGGTGACACCCTGCAAGGGGGGAGACCAGCATCAGCCGACGCCTCAGTGAGGGGCACCAGAGGAGGGATGGAGGGAGGGCATGGCCGACTGACGTGGGGCAGCCGCCTATGGGTGAAGGTGAGCTGCATGGGGTCCCGCAGCCCGGAGATGCTCATCTCTCCCACTGTGATGCCCACCACGGTGTCCCACCAGGACCTGCCCTGTCTGGTTGACCTCCTGTGTGGGGGCAATGCTGCCTGAGCCAAGCCAGCAGGTAGCGAGTGCCGGCAGCTGGAGGAATGCCAGCAACACCAGCTCATACCTGGAACATGCCCAGCTGTGGGATGTTGAGGACTGTCACCACCACACGCACTGTCTGGCTGCTCAGGAACCGGAATATTGCCCTAGGGAGCTGGATTTTCCCTGCCTTCCCCTTCTCCATCACATTCAGCATCCTGGGGTGCTGTGACAGAGAAGGGTGGTGGTGAGTGCTGCTGGCAGCATCACCTCTCTGCTCAGGACCCACCAACGTTGCTCCAGGTACAAATTCAGCCCTTCCTGGATGGGTTTTGCTCAGCAACATCAGCAGGAACCCCAAGGGCAGAAGGGAAGAACCTCATCTGCCCCAGCAGCAAAGGGGCAGAGCTGGGAGCAGGTCCCAGGAGAGCTCCAGCCCACCATCACTCCCCTGGGACATCCAGAGACTGGGAAGGCTGGGGTGTGGGCAGGAGGCACAAGGTCCCGCACATTCCTCCTCTACCTGCCCCTCACCCTAACCACTGGCTCTTCGGGGAGGCTCTTCCCTCCCTAACACCATTTAATGTGACTTCTTGCCAAGGGAAGCTAAAGCTGATGTGGGTCCATGATGAAACCGTGGAGCAAGGAGGAGGAAGAGCACACCATGGCATGCCAAGCCCCAGGGCTGGGACTGAGGAATGCTTGGAAGGCACAGGCCCTTCCCCACGAGGGAGAGGGGCACGTCTCACCTCCATGGGGGAAAAAGCAATGAGGATGTCCTGGGTGACAGCTCTGCTGATGTTCAGGAGCTCCATGTCCTTCTTATGTTGAGGACACCAGAACTTCACACAGTGCTCCAAGTGGGGTCTCATGAGAGCAGAATAGACATGGGCTTCAAAAAGCAACTGGACAGCATCAGGGCTGGAGAAGTGTCCTGTGTTCAGGTGTAACAGTTATTTTTCTCCTTCCTAGGAGCTGGTGCAGTGCTGTGTTTTCAACTTTAGTCTGAGAACAATGCTCTGATAACACACCGATGTTTTTAGTTGTTGCTAAGTAATGCTTACTCTGATCGAGACCTTTTCAGTCTCACGCTCTGCCAGGGAGGAGGGGCACAGGAAGCCAGGAGGAAGCAGAGACAGGACACCTGACCCAAACTAGCCAAAGGGGTATTCCATACCACAGCACGTCATGCCCAGTATATAAAGTGGGGGGAGTTACCCGGAAGGCCCAGATCGCTGCTCAGGTCGGGCTGGGTATCGGTCGGCGGGTGGTGAGCAACTGGATTCTCTCCCCTTGTTATTTCCATTATTATTATTATTATTATTATTATTATTATTGGTGGTGGTGGTAGTAGTAGTTTTGTATTATACCTTAGTTACCAAACTGTTCTTATCTCAACCTGTGGGATTTACATTCTTTCGATTCTCCTCCCCATCCCCCTGGGAGCAGGGGGTGGGGGGAAGAAGGGGGGGAGCGAGCGAGCGGCTACATGGTTCTGAGTTACTGGTTGGGCTTAAACCACAACAAGAAGGCAAAGCCACCATGTCCAGCCCCCAGGGTGGCTGCAGATGAGACCCTGGGCTGCTGGTCCCAGGTTTTAAAACAGCCCCAGCAGCAAGCCCACCCCATTGCCAGCCCTCCACACATCCCATAGAATCACAGGATCAACCAGGTCGGAAAAGACCTTTAAGATCATCAAGTCCAACCATTCCCCAGCGCTGCCAAGGCCACCACTAAACCATATCACTGCGGGCCTCATCTACACAGTTTGTGAACACTTCCAGGGACGGTGATTCTGCCACTGCCCTGGGCAGCCTGTTCCAATGCCTGACCACCCTCTCGGGGAAGAAATTGTCCCTAATCTCCAGTCTAAACCTCCCCGGCACAGCTTGAGGCCGTTTCCTCTTGTCCTATCACTTGTTCTTTGGGAGAAGAGACCAGCCACCTCCTGGCTCCATCCTCCTTTCAGGCAGTTGTAGAGAGCGATAAGGTCCCCCCTGAGCCTCCTCCAGACTAAACCCCCCCAGTTCCCTCAGCCGTTACTCATCACACTTGTGCTTCAGGCCCTTCACCGGCTCCGTTGCCCTTCTCTGGCCCTGCTCCAGCACCTCAATGTCTCTCTTGTAGTGAGGGGCCCAGAAGTGAACACAGTATTCTAGATGTGGCCTCACTAGTGCTGAGTACAGGGGGACAATCACTGCCCTGGTCCTGCTGGCCACACTAGTGCTGATACAGGCCAGGATGCCATTGGCCTTCTTGGCTGCCTGGGCACGAGCTGGCTCATGTTCAGCAACATCAATCAGCACCAGGGGGAACACTCCCTTCTGGCCTGGCCACATTTCAGGGTAAAACCCTGCCGTGGTCTTTGGGTCAACACTTTCCCATGGGAAAACTCACCCCCCAAGCCCACATACCCCCACGCCAGGGGTGCCTGTGTCCCCCTGACCTGCCACTCACCAGGCAGCACCAGGAGCAGCAGGACTGTGCCCAGGAGCAGGTTCATGCTGCTTTGTGGGGTCTCCTGGCTGTTCCCAGCCATCCCACAGTGCTCTGCTCCCCACGTCCCAGCAGCTCTGCTCCTCCCCGGGCTCCCCTGGGGCTTGTGGCTGCTCCTGAGGCAATGGCCGTGTCCTCATTTCCGTTCTGAGTACCCCTCACATCTTCCTGTGTGTTGGCAAGTGACCTCCTGCCCCAGCTCACAGTAACCGTCAGAGCCACGTCCTTTCCTCCTTGGCCGCTTGCATCTGACTTGGGGCTTCTGTCTTTCCCCTTTTCCCCCCCATCCTGCCAAATCCTTGGTTGACAGCCACCACCAGCCCAGCGACATGTCGGAGCATCCCTATCCCAAACCTTTGTAGATGATCTTGAAGGTCCCTTCCAACCCAAACCACTCTATGATTGTGCGACTCTAGGAAACTGGGCATGCTACTGGGCTTTGCCATGAGCTGCTGGGAATGAAATATCCTCTTCCTGGGAAGGTGCCCCTGCCCCAGCTGGGATCCCCGTGGAGGGGGATGAGCCACAAGTGAAGAATCATCCAGAAGGGGAACTGGTGGGATGAGAGATAGTGCTGTGCTTTGCGAGCGGCACAGCCAGGAAAGCCGCATTCTGTCCCGCAGGCACCGAGGGAGGAGATTCCTGTCCTGCAAAACCTCCCTCTTCGGATTCCCATCCTCCGACAGCCTCCCTTGTTGCTAGGCAGTGATGGTCCTTGGAGACTGCAGCAGCTTCCATGACATCTCCCTCCATCACCCCGACCCCTATGGCACTGGGCCGCCAGTGCTCTGCTGGGAGCACCATTACTGATCCCAGCTCAGCAGAATCCTATGGGATTCACACCGGGTCCTGCCCAAGAGATGGGACAACCTTGGCTGAGAGATGGATCCCACCAGAGAGCCCACCGACGTGCCAGCATGCCCAGCAGAGAGACCCCAGCGAGCCGTGCTCCAAGCAGGAAGAACTTTAATGGGCACGAGTCTGGTGTGTGTGTGCACCCACTGAACTTCTGCACCATCCAAAACTAGACATTCAACAAATTAACAAAAATAGACTATCTCAGCTGCTGGAGGGGGCCGGGGGCAGAGTTATTCTGTCTTCACTCGGGAAGGACCTTCTTGGTGACCACCAGCAAGGTCTGAAGATGAGGCCTTTCCCACCCATCATCCCTGGCCTCAGAGCATGAGAGGGAATGTTGGGAGGCACCAGGGACCCTGTCCCTGCCCCTTCCATTTCCTGCAGCTCCCGCTGCCTGGTCGAGCATCCCTCCCTCCTGCCCCAAGGATGCCAAGCCAAGGGATGCCAAGGGAAAACTGGGGAGGGGTCTGGCAGAGGTGAGGGGCAGCAGCCCTGATGTGGGTCCCTGGGCTCCAGCAGCCCCTGAGGTGGGTGTGGTAGCAAAGCGGATGGTGTTGGTCCTTCCTGCGGCTGTCCTTGGCATGGCGCAGCCATGGTGGGGCTCTGCCTACTCTTGGGCTGTCAGAGCTTCTCTACAAATCAGAGGACTTCCTCACCTTTAGCACCATGGTCCAGTACCAGAAGGAAGATGAGGAAACCTAGGAGAGGAGGAAGGAAGGGTGGGTGAATCCCCTTGAGGGACCAACAGCAGCCGAGAGTAAGGCAGCAGCCAGCTAGGGACAGCTCCTCCCGTACCCCATCACCACCCCACCAACACCCCTTCAGAGGGGCCCTGCATCCCCACCTCACTTTGGATGGAGTTGATGATGGTGAAGAGGTAGACGGAGATGAGGCTGAAGACGCCAGAGGTGAAGGAGAAGAAGACCAGTGCCCAGGGAATGCCCAGCAGGATGCTCAGCCCGAAGAGGGCGAGGACATGATTGAGCTTGTGGCCTTTGTTGTTCTGCTGGAGGACCTCCCAGACCATGGCCTCCAGCATGACCAAGTTAAAGAGGAACACCAGGCTGAAGAAACCCAGGTTCACGATGTTATGGATCAGAGGGCTTGTGATCCAGCATCTGGAGGGAGGAGAAAGGGCAGAGGGTTACACCGTGTCATCCCACAGGGACATGAGTCAGAGGGGTTGGGAGAAACACGAAGGTGTGGTGCAAACCCAGAACCCAGCTTAGTGAAACAGGGAGGGGGGGATCCCACCACCACCCTGCACAGAGCCCCAGAAAAGCCACAGGTGGGCTGAGGAGAGCCTGTAGGACACAGTGAAGGTTTAGCCAGTTGACTTCATCTAAGACCAAGGACCAGGCAACCCAATTCCCATGACTTACATGGTTGCGTTGGTGGATTTGCCACCAACGGATTCATAGATGGGAATGGAGAAGGGACTGTAGTTTCTCCAGCTGGCCAGGAAGATCAGCATCACACAGACAAAGGGGAGTCCTGGGTGGCAAGAACAAAGCGGCTGCCCTAGTCCCCAGCCCTCGGAGCTCCTTGAAGGACTCGTTGCCCCTTTCTCCCTGTACAGAGTACAAACCAACATCCTCCCCGCCAAGGAGGAACCAAGGATGGAGCACACAACAGGGATACCTAGTGTAAGCCCTGGCCCAGAAGCAAGCTGTGCTGTATCAACCCTGGCCAGAGGATCTCTCAGGGCTGTGGAATTTTAGGCCAGGAAAGATCATGAGATCTTCCTACCCCAGCCTCCTGCCCAAAGCACGGCAGAGATGTGTGAGTGCTTCCTGCATCAAGCCCATCTCTGGGCTGTCCTGGGTGTTCCTTTCAGAAAGAGGATCCCATTGCTGTCATGACCCGAAGCAATGGCTCTCACATGACTCCCTTGCTGGGTGACCCCCAGGGTGACCCATCCTTGCTCCAGCACCAGCTTCTGCTCTCAGCCACTGAGTCTCTTTCTCCACCTAGTCTCTTGACAGAGACCCCTCCGTTTTCAGACATCTGCTCCCCCATAGCCACATCTCCATCCCCATACAGGCACCATCTATGGTGGGGAAGACCTACCCAGGTGCCCTCCATCCCATGGCCTGTGCCCTCGGGGAGTCTCTGCCTCCCCCAGCCCACCAGGCAGATCTTGAGGAGGAAGTGGTCATGGTAGGTCCTGAAGACTTCAATCATAAGCTGGTAGAGGTTGTAGCCCTCGATGCCCATCCAGGTGAGGCAGCTCAGAAGGAAGTACAGGAAGAGCCCACCAGCTCTGCAGACAGCCCCGCTGCTGCTGGAAGCCAACTGCTCAGAGATGAGGAAGGTGATATCCAGCAGGAAGATGGTGCCCAGCAGGTTCATGTGGATGTGCATGCTCATGATCTGGTCTCGCTGCTTGCTTCTGGAGAATCAAGGTGGGGAGACCTCACCACCATGCCTGGCCAGCATCCTTGGTGTCTCACAACACCCCATGGCTCTGCATGGGGCAACTCGCCCCAGCCAGAAGAGCATGGAGACCCTCTGGTGGTGTGAGGGGCTGAGAGCCTGATCCCACAGGTGGGACCACCATTACATGTGCAAATCCAGGTCCCTGCAGCTGAGCCCTCATTTCAGGTCTGGGCCAAGGAGGTAGGGAGCAACATCATTTCAGCTCTGAATCATCTATGTAGGATCAGTGACATGACTCAGGAGAAGACATTCATGTTCTCCACTGGGCCCTTGAAAGATCTTTGCAGGCTTCTGCTTGCTACATCCATAACAACAACCAAAAATCATTGAAAACAGACAGTGTTTTTGAGCACCCTGCAGGAGACCCGACCAAGGGGGTAGTTTCTGGAGAGGAGAAATATGCTTTCTTCAAGCATGGCTCCTTCATCATGCTTCTAGCCAGGCCACCCAACTGCATTTGGAAAGCTTGCACCCACCCAGGTGTAGTGGCAACAGACAGGACACAGACAGGGAGCACAGGGTGAACTTTCACACTGTACCTGAAGTAGAGGAATAAGATGGTGCAAACAGATGCCAAAGCTGAGATCAGGCAGCCAATGTAGGTTATGATACTCAGGTAATCCCTGTGTATGTAGGTGATCTCCAGGGAGGAAACCCGAGGAGAAGGAGGAATGAGATGGTGAGGAAAAACAGCTGGTGGGAATGATGTAGAGAGCTGTGGGAGGGCGCTACCCACCATCAGCACAGCAAAGTAGGTGAGGTGGTTGCATCTGCATTCTGTCTGGCTGCCCCCCGTCACTGTTGTACAACTGAAGCTGTCCCAGCTCCCAGAGTTGGCTGTGCAAGACAAAGGGACAGCATCTGGTGAGCAGCAGGAACATCTGCTTTGGATTTGGGGATCCTCAGGGCAAGGTGTCCATGGCAGGGAGGAGGACCAAAGTGGGGGTCCCAGCTTGTCCCAGGCCAAGCACACACACTCAGCACCCTCAGCATCAGGACCCATCCCTAGGGACAGAGAAAGCTCTCAGGCTTAGCTAGAGGGAAAAATCTGAAATCAACCCCATGGGAAAGGTTTATGGAGCTGGAGTGAGGAAGGGAGGTGCAGAGGAACTTTTACCCCTGCCAGTGGGTCTGTGGTACCCTGCAAAAGGAGCAAAGGCAGCACCTGGCTCCACACCAAGCGCAGGAGCACTCACCGGTGGTGTCCTCCTTCCAGAAGATGCACAGCAGGGTCATGTTACTCTGCAATGACAAAAGCACAGGCCCTGAGCAGGACACAGCGGTGGGTTTGCTGCCAGGCCACCACGTTTGATAGGGGAGAACATGGGGCAGGAGGAGAGATGGTCTCAGGAGACAAACTGTCCCATGGGGACAGGCAGAGACTGTTCTCTTGGCAGCTCGTGGAGCAGATACCTCCTCCCAGGTCCCCTTTTTCAAACAAGGGGTTCAGCTTTGAGCAGGTGCCCAACAGGACCATGAACGAGCCATAGGACTGTTAACTCAGTGTCCCCCAGCCCTGGAGATTGTGCTGGAGGCGACACATCTGCAAAGCAGCATCTCCTGGACAGGCACAGGCAGAACCACCACCAGTGCACACGGTGAAGCCATGATCATGATACAGCCCCAGAAGATGTAGCAGACCCTGTACAGGCAGGGCAAGGGCATGGACCTGCTGGATTGTGACAACTCTCTAAGCAGGTAGAGCCTGAGCCCTCCTTGCCCCTCCATTCCTGGTGGGATCAGGTTTGATGAGGCTGTTTCCCCACCTACTGGCAGCTGGCCATGGAAGAAAGTGAGGACCACTGGGTCGGAGAGGTTGGCCACCACTGCATCCACCAGGGAGATGCCAACCACCTTCTTACCCAGGACGTGGCTGCTGTTTTCGTCCTGTTGGAGAAGAAGAGGAAGCAGTGGCAGTGTGGGAAGGGAGAGCTTCCAGGAGAGAAGTGGGTGAGAGTCCCCAAGAAGGAAGTCTCCACCTCTTTCTCCATCAAGCTTCTAGCTCATCTTTGAAGCATCTTCTGCAAGCGAGCACCGGCACCCTGGTCTGAGCAGCATCCTTTCTGCCCTGTACCACTGGAGTCCCCGGCACAGTGGGGACGCCCCACCATGTCACCCATGTGAGCATTACCTGGAACATGGTCTGGATGCTGATGTCCATTAGGAGCACCCTGTGCTCTGCCACCTCCTCCCTCCCCTTTGCTGTCACAAACAGGCTGCTCGGCAGGTCCACTGCAGTCCCATGGACCTCTCTGCCCTCCTGCAAGGAGAGACTCATCAGGAGGGAGGTTGGGAGAGGACACTGGTGGGCTGAGACCAGGAGGCAGGCTGCCCAGGACCCACCTCTCTTTGGGAAGCAAAGACCAGATTCCAAGGAGCCTGAGAGGGCTATACCCTCAGGACAGTCACATGCATGATGGCCTTTCTGAAGGTCTGGTTCTTCCCTTCAAGCTCCACCTTGGTCAGCATCTTCTCCAGCTCCCCAAGTTTGCTGTCAGGGAAGGGGCGCAGTGAGTGACGCAACCAGCACCATGTCATCGGTAGTGGGAATGGCATGAGCTGGGAACTCACCACCGAAGCACCTGCTGCTCCGTGGCCCCTGCAGCTGGCGTCGCGGGCTGGGCAATGAGCCTGTCCAAGGCAGTGAGCTGCTCCTCCGCATCCTGCTCCCAGATGGGCATGTCCTCTGGTGAGGCTGGTGGACACACAGAAGGGAATGCCATGAAATGCACGGGCAGAGCCAGCTTTCTCGTGCCCCCAACCAACTGGGTGCAGCCCTGGTGGGAGCAGAAAGCAGAGGGCTTCAAGGTGGCCCCAAGCCCAGGGAGCTGATGGACACCTCAACCCAGAGGGCTTCTCCTGCCACCCAGAGCTCCCACCAAGGCCATTGGGACCAGGCTGGCTAGGTGCCTAGCAGTACAGACAGGACCCTTGGAGGCCTCTGCAAAGCCCACAGTCTCCCAGGATTTTAGGGGGCAATAGACTTTTGAAAATCTCCATCTTTCAGGAGCCTGGGTATCCAGGCCTGCCTCTGGACTGCTTGAAGCAAACCTACATCCCCTTCCATCACCGTTCAGCTGTGTCTTCACATCAGCACCATACCATATCCTGGGACGCCACCTGCTGATGGCATAAGAATGGGCTGGGGATGAAACGAGCCCTTTATTTCATTAAAATAACGTTGAACTGCCTTTACTGGGGAAGAAGTACTCAGAGGCACTGTCAAGAGAGGTGTTCTTCCCGCCCTTCAAGATGTAGGACACATTGAAGATGGATGTGCTGGCTCTTGCAGTCTTCTGACCCTGCTTCCCCTGGGCACTGCTGCTGGCTGGGTTCCTGCCCAGGAGAAAGATCTGCTTCCCGTACACCAGCCACAGGGTGCTGTTGGCCTTGAACCAGCAGACACAGAAGTGGTACCTGCCCAGAGCGGGGGGCAAGCTGTACTTGTACAAGGAGCTTCTCCTGCTTGGCAAAAAGGGCCTTCTTATGATCAGCGCCTGGGCCGTGTTCTCAATGGAGATGGCGGCAGGGCTGTGCTCATAGATGATGGGAGCTGTTCTGGGTCTGGTTTCGGTCACCACAGAAGCAGAAGTCCTCTTCCTGGTGGCTGCAGGCTCCCACCCCTGCGTGACACAAGTGTTTGGAGATGCTGGTTCAGCTGGAGGGGTGGCCACAACTGTCAAACACTGCATACCCTAGTGGCATGCCAGGCTCTCTGCCCCTGGCACCCCAATCCTGTCCTGGATGGGCTGTGTCATGGCAGTGACATCGGCCCACCTCCCCGATGTCCCCATGGCCATGCTGGGAGGGCTTGCCAGGGCTCCTGAGGCAGCAGGACCCCCAGTCTCTCAGGGCCACACTCTCCCAGGTGCCACAACCCACATCAGCAGAGATTGAGAGAGGACCTCTCCATCCCCAGAAGGGATGGACAGAGACCATCTCCCTTCCCTAGAAAGGACCCATCCTGCCTCAGAGACCCCACCAGAGGCACATCAGCCCATGAGACATTTCACCTCTGTGGAAGTCACAGCAGCAAACACCCCTCAGTGCCCCCCAGGCAAGTTTTTGGGGCTGCCAATTACTTCCAGCAGCCTAAACCTGTCTCACCATCCTGGGGCAGACGCAGTTGGGGCAGTCTACCTTGGAGCAGGGAGAGAAGGAGCAGAAGGAGGACCTTCATCTCAGGCAGCTTTCTGCTTTGGCTTGGCCTCTAAGGAGAAAGCAGGACCTGGAAGGGTAGAAAGGAAAGGGGCCACATGAGTATTTGGGTATCACCCATACCATGGGGTCAAGGGATGGAGAGCAAAAGCTGTGCTGGTGGGACACAGCTCCCTGGTGCCTCTGACACGAGAAGGAGCCACGAGCACCAGGGCTGGAAGGACAGTGCAGACCAGCAGCAGGTCCCCGGGGTCTGGGCACTGAGGGGTCCCCCAGGCCCCTGGCACCAGCACCAACTGCCAGTGACTCAGAGCAGGAGGGAGGGTCCCCATTTCCCCTCCTGGCTTCACAGGTCAGTTCACGCCTTGGCTTCTTATCACAAGCAATAGGAACAGAAGGAAATGGTGGTTTCCTAGTTCACCAGCCCTGAAGTTATTGTCTTGGGTGCTTTCGGCTCCTGCAGATCAGCCGGGCACTATGCAAACTGCTCTGTCATTGCAGCCTGGCAGAAACAGGCTCTCCCAGGCTCATCCTGAAGCAACCATGGCTGCCAAAACCCCTTCTGCCCCTCATGACCAGGCAGGCAATGTCCTCTGCAGACCCTTTCCCACACCTTCATCCTGCACTCGGCTCCAGCACAGTTTTCCTTTATATGCAGCCAGGGCTGCTGTGACCTGCATCCAAGCCAGTGCTGATCACCCTCGGGTGCTGCTGCACCCATGCGCTCCAACCAGCTGCAGCCTTCGCACCCACAGCCCTTCCCATCATGCTTTATGCCTTCCCTGCACCACAAACTGCATCTCTGGTGCTGTTGGGACCGCTGAGCTTCACCTCCTGCTCGCCCTGCGTCACCCTAGCGATGGGTCAAGGCAGGTCTAGTGGAAGGTGTCCCAGTCCGTGGCAGGGGGTTGGAACTGGATGAGCTTTAAGGTCCCTTCCAACCCAAACCAGTCCAGAATTCCATGATCCTGCCACTGCCTGGCAGTGGGAGCCTCCCCAGGGCAGAACAGCATCAATGGGGGCTACCAGACCAGCCATTAGAGCTGAACACTTGCCAATGCCCAAAGCCAAGCCAGCACAAAGTTTGCCACCACTGTATCCCACTCCTGTGCCACTCTCAAAGCACCCTTCTCAAAATCCAGCAAGTAGCCAAATCCTGTTCCGCTTGCTGCAAGCAGACACCGGGCCAATCACCAGCATCACCTGCAGAGGCTCCTGAGCTTTCCTAGGCACGCAGGGACTGTCAGACAGGGAGACTGAGGGAATATCACTTGCTTGAGAACTCAGCATCCCTGTTGGCAGACCTCTCTCACCAGCATGGACTTCTCCTAGGAGCATCCCTGGCCAGCACAGATCTGGGGCACATCTGGCGCTGGCACAGCACCACAAGCACAGCACCACAGGCACAGCCACTTGTGTCCCTCCCTGTCTGCCAGCCATCTGGTGGTTGCTTCCACCATGGTAAGCACCTGGCACTTGCCTCAGGGGGTCAGCGGGAGTGTGATATAGTCAATCTGCCAGGCCTCCCCATATTTGTACTTCAGCCATTGTCCTCCATACCAGAGAGGCTTTAACGGCTTGGCTTGCTTAACTGCAGCACATGTTTCACATTCACAAATAACCTGGGCAATAGAGTCCATTGTTAAGTTCACCCCTCGATCACGAGCCCATCTATATGTTGCATCTCTGCCTTGATGGCCTGAGGTGTCATGGGCCCATGGGGCTAGAAATAATTCACCCTTATGTTGCCAATCTAAGTCCATGTGAGCCACTTCAATCTTAGCAGCTTTATCCACCTGTTGGTTGTTCTGGTGTTCCTCAGTGGCCCGACTCTTGGGTACATGAGCATCTACATGGTGTACCTCCACCACCAGGTTCTGCACCCGGGCAGCGATATCTTCTCACAGTGCAGCAGCCCATATGGATTTCCCTCTGCATTGCCAGTTAATCTGCTTCCATTGCTGCAACCACCCCCGGGGATCTTCTGTATCCCTGACTCCAAAAGCCAAGGGGTCGACCTCGAGTCTCCCCTGGAGCTTTCTGCCAGAGGCTGCAGGTAGGACCATTCTCCCCGGCTGTGGTGTAGAGTACATTTTTCACATCTGACCCAGTTCAGACTGGTCCAAGTGCTACTGCATGAACTATCTCTCGTTTCATTAGTTCAAAGGCTTGTTGTTGCTCAGGGCCCCATTTGAAATCATTCTTCTTCCGGGTCACGTGGTAGAGAGGGCTTACAATCAGACTGTAATTTGGGATGTGCATTCTCCAGAACCCCACAACACCTAAGAAAGCTTGTGTTTCTTTCTTGTTAGTTGGTGGAGACATTGCTGTTATCTTGTTGATCACATCTGTGGGGATCTGGTGACGTCCATCTTGCAATTTTATTCCCCAAAACTGAAACTCCTGTGAAGATCCCTTGACCTTACTCCATTTTATGGCAAAACCGGCCTTCAGCAGGATTTGGATTATTTTCCTCCCTTTCTCAAAAACTTCTTCCGCTGTATCACCCCACACGATGATGTCATCAATGTATTGCAGGTGTTCTGGAGCTTGCCCCTGTTCCAGCGCAGTCTGGATCAGTCCATGGCAGATGGTAGGGCTGTGTTTCCCTGAGGCAGTCGGTTCCAAGTGTACTGGATGCCCCTCCAAGTAAAAGCGTAATGTGGCCTGCATTCTGCTGCCAAAGGGATTGAGAAAAATGCATCGGCAATGTCACTTGTGGCATCCCACTTGGCTGCCTTTGACTCCAGTTCATATTGAAGTTCTAGCATGTCCGGTATGGCAGCACTCAATGGTGGTGTGACTTCGTTCAGGCCACGATAGTCTACTGTTAGTCTCCACTCTCCCTCAGGCTTTTGCACTGGCCATATGGGGCTATTAAAGGGTGAGCGGGTCCTGCTGATCACTCCTTGGCTCTCCAGTCTACAGATCAGCTTATGGATGGGAATCAGAGAATCTTGGTTGGTGCGATATTGCCGCCGGTGCACTGTTGTGGTCGCAATTGGCACTTGTTGTTCTTTGACCTTCAGCAACCCCACAATAGAAGGATCCTCTGAGAGACCGGGCAAGGGGGACAGCTGCTTCATTTCCTCTGTTTCCAAGGCAGCGATACCAAAAGCCCATCTATACCCTTTTGGGTCTTTGAAGTACCCTCTCCTGAGACAGTCTAGGACAAGGATGCATGGAGCCCCTGGACCAGTCACAAGGGGGTGCTTTTGCCACTTCCTCCCAGTCAGGCTGATTTCAGCCTCCAGTACAGTCAGCTCTTGGGATCCTCCTGTCCCTCCAGAAATATAAATGGGTTCCACCCCTTGACAGCTTGATGGCATCAGGGTACACTGTGCACTGGTACCTACTAGAGCCTTATACTCCTGTGGGACTGATGTGCCAGGTCATCTGATCCACACAGTCCAGTAAACCTGATTGTCCCTCTCCTCCACCTGGCTGGAGGCAGGGCCCCTCTAATAGTGATCACAAGATTGTCCACTTATGTCTTGTAGAAAGGGATTAGTATCCCTTATCACAGGAGCTGGAGTAAAATCAGCTCTTCCACTCCATCTGGGAAACTGCTCGCCAGAGACCAGAGCAGCAACTTTCATGGGAGGATCATCCTTAACCGTTGTTTTCCTTGCAATTCACATACCTGTTCCTCCAGAACTGAGGTAGGTTTTCCATCCCACTTTCTCATGTCTTCTCCGTGATCCCGCAGGTAAAACCATAGGGTGGCCCGTGGCGTGTACCTCCTATATTTTCTCTCTCGGGAAATAGGACGCCTTCTCTTAATAGCTGAGACAGGGGTTGTTACACGTGGGGAGCTGGATATATCAGATAGATCATCTCTCAATTGCTTGAACTCCTGGGACAGTTTTTCCACAGCTGAAGTGATGGAAGGGGTGAGATTGCCTTCCAGCTCTCGGAGTTGACAAGTCACTTCATCCACTGTTGGTGCTGCTGCTTCCCTCCAGCTCACTGATGCCAATGTGTGGGCATATGATGATGGCGCACTCTGTGTAAGTTTCCGCCACATGGGTCATGTACATTCGACTTCGTCTGGATCTATGGGTGCATTCCCGGCATCCGGCCTGCAATAGATCATCTCTAGAATGGCTGATTCACTCAGGTACTGGAGGCCTTTCTCCATTGTGGTCCACTTTCTTGGGCGACATATAGCATCGTCCTTGTAGGGATACCTTTCCTTCACAGCTGCCAGGAGCCGCCTCCAAAGACTGAGGGTTCGCTTCTCTCTTGCAATCGCTTTGTCAATTCCTCCTTCCCTAGCAAGCGATCCCAGCTGCTTGGCTTCCCTACCTTCTAGTTCATGACCATCGGTCCCATTGTCCCAGCATCGGGGCAACCAGGTGACGTTGTGCTCCCCTGGAAGACGGGTGAAATCTTTTCTCATATTCCGCAGCTCAGTCAAGGTCAGGGATCAAGATCAGTCACTTTTATTTCAAGAATAGGACAGCCTTTCATCCCAGCTCCCTCTCAAGTTCAGTGTGTAACTCGGGTAGCACAAGAAGCACTCGCATCCCATAGAGCAAGAGCTCCTAACACAGCAATCTCCCGGACACACCAGCATTGGGTTTTCCTCCTCTCCTGCCCTGGGTGAGAGGCCCAGACTGAGCAGCCTCTCACCCTGCACCTCGCGGGTGCTTCACTGATCACACAAATAAATAAATAATTGTCCTTAGTATCTTGCTGTGTGGGAGCAGATGGTCTAGAAATTAATTACTGCTGTGTTCTTACCTACTGGACACTGCGGGTAACTGACTTGGTAGCCACAGAGAGAGGCAGCAGGCTCAGATTGCCCTTGTGTTATCAGTTTAGCTGGACAGAAAGGTGTGGGAGGACCAGGCAGATCTTGTTTCATCTGCTCCCTGCCTTAAGGGCAGGAGTTTTCTCAGTGGGACTAAGCCTTTGTAATTTTGATGCAAATAGGTGGGGTCGGGCTCCCAAAACACTTGGAAATTCATCATGCCTGCCAGACTTTACGACGGAGTTCACGCAGGTTGCTCAGAGCATATGCTGCTCAGTGCACTCCTGGCTTGTGACAGGAGCTGCTGAACCACCTTCACGTGGCAAGGAACTGCAGGTTCACATTTCAAAGAGAGCGGGAGCCCAGTGTCATCCTGAGAGTGAGCCAGAGCTACTGATTCATCAGGGAAAATCAGGACAAATGTGGTTTAAGCCCAGCCAGTAACTCAGAACCACACAGCCGCTCACTCACTCCCCACCTTCTTCCCCCCCACTCTCGGAGGGATGGGGAGGAGAATCGAAAGAATGTAAATCCCATGGGTTGAGATAAGAACAGTCCAGTAACTAAGGTACAATACAAAACTACTACTGCTACCACCAATAATAATAATGATAAGGGAAATAATAAGGGGAGAGAATATAAAACTAAAAGGGGAAAAGGAAAAGAAAACAATAAACACAGGTGATGCACAATACAATTGCTCACCACCCACCGATCGACACCCAGCCCGACCTGAGCAGCGATCTGGGCCTTCTGGGTAACTCCCCCCAGTTTATATACTGGGCATGACGTGCTGTGGTATGGAATACCCCTTCGGCTAGTTTGGGTCAGGCATCCTGTCTCTGCTTCCTCCCGGCTTCCTGTGCCCCTCCTCAATGGCAGAGCATGAGACTGAAAAGGTCTTGATCAGAGTAAGCATTACTTAGCAACAACTAAACCATCAGTGTGTTATCAGCATTGTTCTCAGGCTAAAGTTGAAAACACAGCACTGCACCAGCTACTAAGAAGGAGAAAAATGACTGTTACAGCTGAACCCAGGACATTCTTGCAGCAGTTTATCACCAGAAGACCAGGGCTTTGGGTTGTTAATTAACCTGCTGCCATAATTGAGTGTAGCACTAAGGAGGTTTCCCTGCATGGGCTGGGAGGGTGTGGCACAGGCAGGACTTGGCAAGATGTGGACTGGGCTGGCATCCCGGTGCCTTGCTGCACACTCCGAAATCATGCGTGTGAATCCAAAATGCACTTGCTGATTTTATCTGGATTATCCATAAGTCGGCAGGCTGTGCTTCTGTCTTCAAAGACACTGGCTGAGCACAGAGAGGGAGGAAATCCTTGTGTTGTTCCTTGCAAGGGACATTTGCCCTTGGGCTCAGGCCAGCAACACTCACTCAGCCTGAAAAGTTTATTGCTCCAGCTGGGGAGTTCCTAAAAGCTCCTAAAAGTTCCTAAAAGCTCCTAAAGCCCTAAAAGCTCTTAAATAACCTTAAAGTTCCTAAAGACCTAATCGTTCCTAAAGACCCTAAAAGCTCCTAAAAGATCACAAAAAAATCCTTAAAGCTCCTAAAGGCCCTAAAAGTTAAAAAAACCCTAAAAGCTCCTAAAACTTCGTAAAAGCTCTTCAAGGCCCCGGTCCTGGCACTGAGTGAGTGGGAGCATGCTGGAGGAGCGTGGCCATAGGATAGGCATGAGAGGGCAGGCAAGGGCACGTCCTGAAGGCTGCTGCCAGCCAAGGTGAGGCAAGTACAGGCAGAGGTGTTGTGGGAAGCAGTGAGACAAAGAAGTAAAAAATGAAATATAATATAATATAATAACATAATAATGGGACCCTCTCTGCTCAGCTGCAGGACCCACTGAGAACAGGGCTCCCTAGGGCCCCCGGGGAATTTTCCTGGAGGGACCCCTCAACTCACTCGGATCGCTGCGGGAGCAGACAAGGACCATCTTTAAGAAGGTATTCTGTTGTAAATATTGTTTTGTTTTGGTTGAAGAGCTGGCTGCAAGACCAGCGAAACTGGATGCAGGTGACCCACCAGGAATGTGCAGTACGTGACGTTAAGAACAGAGGTACTTCCCCCCAACGCACTTGTCCTGGGTTCAGCTATAGCAGTCATTTTTCTCCTTCTTAGTAGCTGGTGCAGTGTTGTGTTTTTTAACTTTCAGCCTGGGAACAACGCTGATAACACCGATGTTTTTAGTTGTTGCTAAGTAATGTTTACTCCGACCAAGGACTTTCTCAGTCTCATGCTCTGCCAGGGAGGAGGGGAAGTCGGGAGGAAGCAGAGACAGGACACCTGACCCAAAGTAGCCAAAGGGGTATTCCATACCACAGCACATCATGCCCAGTATATAAACTGATTCAAAGAACTCGTTAAGAACTCGCCAACAAAGTTTTAAGCTGACAAGCAGGTATTCTTTATTGCGGCACCGGGGAACACGGGGGATAGCTCCTCCTAGCAAGTCCCATCAAACAAACAGTGATTATATCATTGTTAATCATACATATTCATTACATTATATGCATATTTATGAAGTTGCTTATACATGACATCACATTCCTACAACATTCTTCCCGCATGCGCACTTTATTATGGTAGTGGTCTTTGGGACCCCTGGTGGTCGTTTCTTCATCATCTTCTTCTTCATCACCTTGTCCTTTGGCTGAACTTCATGTTTGGAAAGTCCCGTCGTCAAGCCAACTACCACTAGTCCAGTTCTGGCTGGTCATCGTGAAACATTTACCCAAGATGCTTTCTCACGGTCATCTATTACAATATCCTGCTTTTTCAATGTCATCTATTACAAGGCCACAAAGACTAACTGAATTTAACTATTTACAAAAGATTTGTACTTCTTTGTCTCAAATCCCCCTTTTTCTGTCCTTTTGCAAATTCTTTTGCAATTTTCTTAGATTATCCCATTACTATTTAAAGTTTTCCTGAAATATTTTCCCATTTCTACCTTATGTTTAATTTTGTTTCTTTTCCATTCTTCATAATTTATCACTGACTGTTTGCAACGCCAAAAGAAACATTGAATGAGAATACAAGTAATTACAATTAGGAGTATCAATATTATTATTCCTATGAACAACTGCCTTAACCAGGAGAGATTTGGCAACCAAGATGTTAATTTCTTTCATATTCTTCAAATCCCCACGAAGTATCATCTTCAGCAACCCTATGCAATACTTTAACCTGTTCCCATATATCCTTTAGATCAGTTGTGATTCTTTCACTCTGGTCTATGTAAGTGCAACAACTGTCATTGATTACAGAACAAACTCCTCCCTGTGAGGCTAACAATATATCCAAAGCCATTCGATTTTGCAAGACTACTTCGGATGGGCTAGACAGCTCTCCTCTAACTAGTTTCCACAACTGATTATACGGAACTATAATTTGTCCATCAGGTATTTGAACCCAACCTTCTCTATTTTCCTTACCTTCTAAATCCTCAATTAGTTTTCTATCTTGTTTTGAATATTCAGGTTTCGTTTGCTTAATTATTAATTTACCATCAGGAATTAAGGACATAATTTCAGCCTGTTCTGCAGCACATTTAGCTTCATAACCAGCCAAATTATTTCCAATTTCTTGTTCAGTGTTACCTCTCTGATGTCCTTTACAATGCATGATAGCAGTTGCACAGCCTCTAATACTCACAACATTTCTGTTGCATGTTTGATTTGTCTTCCTTGTGTGGTTAAAAGTACTCATTCTTTCCAAATAACACCATGTGCATGAACTACACCAAAGGCATACTTAGAGTCAGTCCATATATTTATCCGTTTATCTTTGGCAATTCCAATGCTCTGGTTAGAGCTATTATTTCAGCTTTTTGTGCAGATGTATTACAGGGCAAGGGTTTTGCCTCTATCACCCGTGAGGTTGTGGTTACAGCATATCCTGCTTTTCGTTTACCGTTTCTCACGAAGCTACTGCCGTCGGTAAACCAGGAATCTGCATTTTGCAAAGGTTCTTCTTTTAAATCTGGTTGACTGGAGTATGCAGTTTCTATTGTGGTCAGACGGTCATGAGTTAATGGTTCAGTGGGAGTCTCCTGAAGGAAAGATGCTGGGTTCACGACATTAGTAACCACGATTTTAATGTCATCTTGTTCCACAAGAGTGGCCTGATATTTTAGAAAACTTGATGGGGACAACCAATGAGTCCCTTTTTGCTCTAAGACTGCTGATACAGTGCGCGAGACCAGCACAGTAATTTTCTGTCCCAGGGTAAATTTGCGAGCCTCTTGGATGTTCATAACAACA